>NC_051428.1:23282837-23301850 GCF_015228065.2 Penaeus monodon | reverse complement strand
AAAAATATTGGCAAGATCGGAGGTCGCTACTGTTGTGGACGGTGCATGAACCAGACACCGTTGTACCAACCTATGTTTCCCAAGTCGCCCCACATTCCACGTTTCCACGGGCCCCCCAATACCTGTTCAACGACTACAAGTTTGCTGGCCTCGATAAGGTTTTTGCTTCAAAGGTGTTTGGGAGAAACAGTGTCAACCTCCTCATTTTTCAATAACTCATCTGCATTTTTTAAATATTCTTACGTCTAATAAAATAATACAGTTTTCCGGATGATAACCAAGACAAAAAAGAAATTTTTTAAAATATGATTCAATAATAATTCGTATATGTTTATATCTACTTGAATTTCTTTATTCCTTCATGTAATTTAACCATCTAATAAACTGATTAAGATATTCATAAACCATGTATTGTGATGCATTCTGTACTTTTTCTTATAATATAAGGTAGAAATTTTTTACAGTAAAAAAATATAAGCTCGTATTGTATTGGATTAAGTCACTAACCAAATGTTAAAAGGAATTTTTTGATTGAAACTTTCTCAAGTTATAGATATAGTTTATCACTGTCCTGAAATAATGAAAGTTGTGAATACGGAGATGCATTTTATTTGCACATACATTCTTTTATTTGACTTCAAAACAAACGCCTATAACACAAATACGTGTGGTTATGTATGTATATGCACATTTTTCCCGGATGTATATATAAATATACATACCTATCAGTGTGTATTTTAAAAATATTAAATGTAGTTATGTATACATATACACAATGCGTACATGTATATGCTAAAACCCACGCATATTATACATATATACATATGTATATATATTCAAAATATGTGTATATATATACATATGTATATATGTATATATATATATATATTTTAATATTTTTATATATAAGTATACCTATTATCTATGTCTTTTTTTTGCTAGATACATGCATTCACCCCATACACCCCGTACATTATAAGACACGAACATAAAAATATACCATGCACTCATGCATTGGTATATATTTCTATATAATCCTTGCACATTTCTTCAGACTTCTCATCTTCCCTTCCTTTCATCTTGTTTCAACCCTCTCTTTCTCTCCGTCTCTCTCCCTCCTTCCACCCTGATTACACTCTCCTCCCTCCCTCCTTGCCTCCGTCCTTCCTGCACGTAGCCTCTTCCTTACTCATCTCCCTCTCTCCTTCCCTTTCTCTATACCCAACTTGTATCCCTTTCCCCCCTCCCCCTCCTGCCATTGTTCTATTACCTTTGAGATTCCATTAAGTTTTTCAGTGTTGAAAGAAAGGAATTAGCAGCAGTCTGGGTATTTCTTAAAAAAAAAAAATAAAAAAAAAAAAAAAAAAAAAAAAAAAAAAAAAAATATATATATATATATATATATATATATATATATATATATATATATATATATATATATATATATACAAAGCATGTCCTCCACATTATATAAGCTTGTAATATTATAAGCTTGTAATAATGGAAAGTTTTCACACATGTTCGGCCAAACAGTTGTTGAATTATGATGATGAAAACAATATTATAACAATTATAAATACATAGGAATGTCATATAGCTTTATAAATAAGTCATTGGTTTGCAACCATTAGAGATAACTCATTTCTAGGATTTTTTCTTTTTTATCATTACTTCCTTTTTTCTCTGATTCCTCTGATATTTTCTTCCTATCAATTTAACTGTAAATTATTTACTAGTTATTTTCCTGTAATCAAGAAAGAGAGGGGATAGCAGATATTGAGAGAGAGAGATAAAGAGAGAGAGGAGAGTGAGAGAGAGGGGGGGGGGAAGGAAAGGAGGGAGAGATGAATTATGTAGAATGAGCGATACAGAAAGAAAGAGAGCAGCTAGGTAGAAAAAGCCACACGAAGAGCGAGAGAGAAGGGGAGCGGAGAGCGAGAGAGAAAGAGCAAGGTCCACCTTAGTAGAATAAACACCGATCTGGAAGTAAACGTCACTGAGCACATGACTAATAACTTCACAGAAGATAGTACAAATCACAGCCATTGCATGGAATTTTGCAAACGTCAAGAACCTTTTTTTTCGCCGGAATATCTCGGGCCATATTGAATTAAGATTGAGCTGAAGCCGCACACGAGGATTTTCCTTGATTCTCTTACCTCTGACCTTTATGAAATTAATATAGAAGAATCACTAAGATATAAAATGATAATATTATTTGTTTTTAGGGTTCAGTCACATGACTGAGACAATTGTCTTAGTAGAATGGTTTGTAGTAATTATAGCAGTAATTACGGAAAATGCTGATAATTACCAATCCTTCATTGAAAGTATAAACGGTTGGCTATAAAAGCTTACCGATACCCATTTATGCATTTTCATCTCTGTCATCAGTGTAAAAAGGAAAGACGAATCGTATTTCGCAAGAAGTGAACTGGAAAAGCAGACACGATACGTGGAAATTCAACGCCCGCCGTCGTTGGAATATCCCGACTGGCAAGGTGAAGTTGGGAGGGGGAGGGGAGGCGGCCGCCAGTTCCTGTATATAAGCGACGTTGCATCTCCTACTCCATATTACGCCTCTAAACTCTAACCAACAATGAATGTGCGTGCTTGTTACAAGATGAACAATAATTCTATTCAACCGTTTTTAGACTTAGATGTTCATAATGAAAATAGTGGATTGTCAGTAACAACGATAAACAATATTCAGCATGATGAATAACTTCGTTATCTCCTCTTGCAGAGCATCAAAACCGTGATTGCGTGTTGCCTTCTGGTGGCCGTTTCCGCCGGTGTTGACCGAAGTAGAGGTGGACAAGGATCCAACAGATTCCTTCCTGGAGGCTTGGGTGGCGTCCACGGAGACGGCCTCTTTGGCGGCGGTATTCATGGTGGGGGAATTCATGGTGGCGGTGTCCATGGTGGATTCCACGGTGGTAGTGCTATTATCGGAGCTGGAATCTCCAATGGCCCAAGTGACTGCAGATATTGGTGCAAGACTCCAGAAGGTCAAGCCTACTGCTGCGAGACGGTGCACGAACCAGAGACACCTGTTGGTACCAAGCCACTGGATTGCCCACAAGTCCGTCCCACATGCCCACGTTTCCATGGGCCTCCCAATACCTGTTCCAACGACTACAAGTGTGCTGGCCTCGATAAGTGTTGCTTCGACAGGTGTTTGGGAGAACACGTATGCAAACCTCCCTCATTTTTCAATAATCATCTCCCTTTTTAAAGGTAGTGATGTCTAATAAAAAGTCAGTAGTTTTCCGCTTGATAACGGAAGATAAGAGATCTGTGATGTGTATATACCTATATGATAATAAATCCTTCTATGTTTATACTTTCTTTTTTCCCATCATATAGATTATAATGATCAATTTGAACACTGGTGTAAAGTATTTTAAACAATATATGCTGATCTATCTCAGTAATGCTTCATTCATCATTTATTTATTTCTTAATATTGTTTTCCAAGAGTACGTGGTAAAATACACTAAAAGAAAATAGTTGGCTTTCTTTAACATAAGAATGATTACATAACATATAGCTTAGAAGTAATAGAAAAAAGGAACACTGTGCTGAGTTACGCAATTGATGGAGGGGCAAGTGATGAAAATGACGTAATGGAGAAGAACACGCAGTTATCCTATCCTGCATAAATGCAAATGTGAAGGAAACAAAAAGACAAATAAGACAAAGGGGTCTGAAGAGCAAATGTTGATACTGAAGGTATACTAAACAAAACACATGGATATGTTAGAGATATAGTTATTCGAGTTTTGACTGTGATATAAAATTGCTTGCAAGATTTTCAACATCCAAATATCCTATTTACATATGATTTTTTGTTCAATAAATGGCTAATGTCAGAATTTCTATTTGAAAAAAAAAGAAACTAGTCATAATGATAAATATATAAACAAGACTATTCTCTTTCAGATGTAACAAACCGTGCCTCTCCGATTTCGCCCCTTTCTCCTCACTTCATTAGTTCTTGTTTTCCTAGGATATAAATACAATCCACTCCTACAAATATCCCAAAGCAGACACATATTTTCATGATGACAAAATAGAACTGGATACTGTGACGTCATCGGGTTGAAAACGAGCAACAACCCCTCCCCCTCCCACCTCCTCCTCTCCTCTCCAGGTACTATTCGGGCATCCCAGGACATTGCCTTTTGGATTTCCTGATTGAATAACCTGTCATTTTCTGCTTCTTAACTAAATCGCTTCTCGTCATTCTATTGATGCAGTTAATAATAAGGATAGTAAAAATAAAATCAATGGTAATGATATCAATGTTATAGGTAATGCTAACTGTAATTAATAAAGATGAAGATAATGATATCTATACCAACAGTTGAAATGAGGATGGAAGATAAAAATTCTGTGATTTGTAGGTATCTATCTTCTATAATAAATTTGAAATCTATATTTTCTTGCATTTGCATTTCTTTATTCGTTTATTATAATCAAATCGAATAGTGATATGGAGTACTTAACAGAAACGTTTATATACTTTTTCGCAAACATAAACACACGTGTGTATATGTTTACATACATACAATTCTTGTATATTAATGGAGACACACAGGAGAAAAGCACAACACAGAGACGGCGTCCTCCGAGCCAATCAGAAGAAGGATAGATGAACAGGCTCCTCCCCTCTCTCCCTGCGGTGAATCGGTCCTTGATTGGACGATTCAGAGAGAGGGGATGATCGGTTCCGGCAAGGGTGGCGGACGGGGCGCAGCGGGTGGAGCCGAGCAACGCCAAGTGAGTCACCATGATCCCTCGATCGTGTGGCTTTTGCATGGGCATTTTAAAGAGATGCACCGCGCCCGGTCCCATGCAATCTCGGCCTCGGCTCTTCCGCGTTACCGGACGGTGACGCGCCCCCCTTGTTTGTTTGCCACGATGCTATGTGCTTGCATGTAGTTTCGTGCCCTACTAGCCTACTCTTTCCTATGCGATTTTCGGCATTAGGATGACCTCTGTGCACACCTTTGGTGAACTGGACCCCATCTTCGGCGCGGGGCTCGGACGTGGGCAGACCTTTACCTCCGCAGGGGAGGGTGTGCCCTGGGGTGCCTTAAAAGGGCCCCTGCCTACGGTGTGCATAGAGTTGCCATTCTTTTTAGGGATTGGTCTGGCAGACCATCTGATGACTGCCACTTCTTTTTCTTTCGAATAGGGCGATAGGCGGTAGAGCCCCCTTGTCAGGCCTTCAGCCAGGTTCTGTCTAATAGCAGCTGCTAGACAGAACGCAAGTCCCGTGATAGGAAGTCCCTGGATAAAAGTTAGTCTTTCTCCCTCACTGTGATGGAAATAGTCTGTGGTTGACTATTTCAAGGGATGAAGGAACTACTGGAACAGGTACAGGCCCCCTCTACTCTCACTGAGGTGAAACTTTGGGTGTTTCAGAGAGAAGAGGGATTACGTTAAACTCACCCTGCCAAAAAAAACGCCTGGAAAAAATCAGCTCCTCTCCCTCACTGTGATGGAAACAGTCTGGGGGTTGGCTGTTTCCAGAGGGACGAAGGAGCTTACTGGAACAGGTTCAACCCACCCTTCTCTCACTGAGGTGAAACATCCTTTGGATGTTTCAGAGAGAAGAGGGTTCCACCAAAAAACCCGTCCTGCCATAGGAACCTCCTGGAAAATGTTAATTTTCTCCCCTCACTGTGGTGAAACAGGTCGGTGGCCGGCTGTTTTCAGAGGGATGAAGGAACTGACAGGAACAGGTGCAGACCCCCTCTTTTCTCAATGAGGTGAAAAAAAACCTTTTGGGGCGTTTTCAGAGAAAAGAGGGATTCACTTTGAAAAAGGGTACGGGTCCCCTCCGAGGAGCGGAGAGGAACTGCCTGGAAAAAGTGAAAGAGCCCCCTTCCTCACTGGGGGAAAGAGCAAAAGTGTTCCCAGCAATGATGTCCTGTAGGTGGAAGGGCATCCCCTCTGGGATACTCTCAGAGGTTGACACCTACCCAGTGTTTGCCGTGCGTGGCACCCTTGTGAGTGGAGACGGGAGTCCTGGAGGTTGAGCGATGCCGTGCACGAGTACGCCCTGTGGCTAGCAACACGCCTCTTTGGTCCTCTATTCTGGCAAGACAGGCGGCCTAAATCCAGGCCCGGTCAGGTCAATCGGCTGGTCTCCCTCGGGAGGCTAGGGTCAAGCAGTCATGCTGCCGTTGGTACCCACACCGTCCGTGTGTACCAGTGCAATCGGCTAATTGGCTGCGTATATTCATCATCACCCCTGTTGCTGTTAGACATTGGTTCTAGCACTCAGTTTCCCCCTTTGTTGGACTCCGTGGTGGGTGGGGCGTGAGTGGATGAAGCACTGCCAAGTATAGGGGAAAAACTAAACAAAAATCCCCCACAGACAGATCTTACTGTTGACGCCCCGTGCAAGGCCCAGACCACGGCGCCCCCCTGAAGCCTTACGTGCCTCCGGGTGGCACAAGAAAACCCCGAGCACAGGATGACACTGTCATGCCTGCTGCCAAGATGGCAACAAGAAAATAAATCAGGTACAAACATGTCTGTCCATAAGATTGTCCAACAGATGGAACTCTCGTGCTGGCCCCCTAGGCCAGCACCCAGCCCAGGAAGGTCTCTGAGCCCCCCTCAGACGACCCCACTGATTGAACCCAAAAGCACCAGTTTGACCAGCCGAAACAGCTGGTGCCTCACAGCAAGCCCCAAAGCCGAAAGGGCGGACCGAAACGGCCGAGGCCGGAGTCCGACTCTGATGGCGAGTCTGGCCCCCCAAGGCATTTCCCGCAATTAAAGGGTTCCCCGTTAAACCCGAAGGCTTCGACAATCCCTACCAGATGGTAAGGGCATTGGAGGGGCCAGCGAAAAATCCGGCTGCCCGTTTCCGGGTTGCGCGAGATCAGGCATGATCATCGTGCCCAAAGATCAACCACCCTCTGTTTCCTACAGGAGACAAAGGAGTTAAAAGATGGGAGGAAAGTGAGCCTCTCGCCACTGAACCCCGAGGAGAAGAGAGTCAAGATGGTGCTCCCTTGGCTTCTCAGTCTCATACGATGTGGAGGTGATAACATCACACCCACAGGTCATGGAGGCTTCCCGATTGTCGAAGGGAAGACTCCAACCAGGCAAGTCCGGGTTTGCCCATGAAAGGAAAACCCCAAGCTCCACCCTTGATCTGGGTAACTGGGGAAACCTACAACCTACGCACTTATGTGCCGGAACCACTTGGGGTGTTTCAAGTGCCAGAAGTACGGACACCACCAGGCTAACTGTAAGCCAAGCCAAAATTTTGGTGTCTGTAGCAAGGCACACAATACTGAGGTGTGCACAAGGCACATAAAGAAGAAAAGAAGGACACAACAGCCAAATTTTCCTAATTGTGCCAAGAGGCATCACGCCTGGAGCCTGGCTTGTTTTCTGTCGGAAGAGGCGGCCCTCAAACGGCAAGAGGTTGCTAAGAAGCGACAGACTTTGTTCCTGCCCCCCAGGCACCTACGTCTGGGGGAGGAACAAAAGGCGAAAGGCTTCCCGACCCTCCTAAGAGGAAGGAAGCTGCCCCCCGCCAAAAACCGGGAGATCTCCGACAATCAGGAGTTCCCCCAAGTAAAGAAAGTGCAGAGGAACCACAGGAAGAAAGGTTCCAACAGCACCACACGGTCCCTCCCAGACCCAAAGACATGTTCTTCGACCGAGGGGGACATGTCGATCCTGATCACGGGCTGTGGTCACAGCAGTGGCAGTATCCCTGTCCAGGACCGATGAAGAGGCGATAAGGCAGTCAGTGTTGCCATGACGACTCTAAACAGCCCGTGAAAGCATAAAGGGAAGGAAGATGGAGAAGGCCAAATCAGCCCAATCCTCTCCCTCAGCCCAGGTCGAGACTCCCCTCCCCTCTCCAAGCCAGGCTATGCCCTCACAGGCAGACCCTGGCCGGGCTATGCCCTCCCCGGCAGAGCAGCCAGGCTATCCCCTCACAGGCAGAGCCTAACCAGGTTTGATTCAGTGCCACAACCGAATCAAAAGAAGCTGAGCCTGCCAGGCAAGGCAGCCAATGCACAGAAACAGCCTGGCCCGAGAAAAAGCCAAAGACAAAAGTCAGAGCTACCAAAGGCCCCCACCCCCCAGTGGATCCAGGGATACCCTGACAGCCGAAAGAGAGTCCCAAGCAGTGAGGATCTCACAATGGAGTTGTCAGACCCCGCCGTCAACCCGAATGTGACGATGTCCTGATGTAACTATCAATTAGTAACATCATGAAAACGCAATCTAAGTATTCTGCAGTGGAACATCTGTGGCTTCTCCTCAAGGAGTGCCATCCTCCACGCAATAGTGCGATCAAGGAGCATTGACATCGTCATGCTCCGGAGACATTATCAGCGGAAGCTGTTCGCTTCTCAGGGTATCACGTCTACGCGCTGCCACGTTTCCGATGGCAAAAGAGGCCTGATGACCCGGGTGAAGGCAACAATTCCCTGCTCCGCAATAGCCGATGCACCGCACTGTGGAGAAGATGTTGAATCTCTTGCCTTTCGAGATTCAACGGGCCCGGGGGCCCCCTGAAATTGTACAACGTGTACAGCAGGCCACACTGTAGTAGCTTAGACATCAGCCAGGTTTTGTGCTTCCGCAGCTCTCGACCGTGTGATCATAGGGGGAGACTTAAATGCACCCACCCCATCCTGGTCCCTGCAGGGTACCGGATGCGGCTGGCCGTCACTAGCCAACGTGCTCGAGACATTCCCGAGATCGCTCTCCTCAACAGCCGGGAGCCAACGCATGTGAGAGGGAGGGGTCCTAGACCTCACCTGGCCACTCGACTCTGGTGGAGGGGATGGCTGGCGTGTCGATGAGACCGTCACTTGTGACCATTATGGCACTATAACAACCCTCTTTGGATAGTGGCCCAGCCGAAATCCCCACGACCGAATCCAAGATGGAAAACAGACAAGGCCAACTGCAGGCGTTCCAGAGCGCCTTGGCCCGCTGTCTGAGAAGCAATGAACCCACACAGAGCGAAATGTGGAAGTGCTACAAGCCAGACTTGTAAATGCCATTGATGAGGCAGCCTCACGACCATACCCAAAACTCGGCCTGGGTCCGGAGTCACAAGGGACGCCTGGTACTTAATGACGAGATTAGGGAGGTCAACCACAGGGTAAACATGTGCCGAAACATTTCCGAAGGCAAAGAACCCCCGACAACCTAGCCCTCCTAAGGGAGGCGGTGAGGGATGCCAAGGAAACTGCCCCGCAGAGTGAGGCAGGAAAAGTGGCTGGAATGGTGTGAGTTTTTTCGATCACCGTACCACCCTCTCAGAGCTATGGCAAAAAAGGGTCAAGCGAGCTACCCGCCGCTCAGCCCCGAGATGCACGCACCACGACCCCAGGCAGAGGCCAACAGACTGGCGCAAGAGTTCTCTGCGAGAACGAGCCGCGACAGTCTGCCAGCCGAACTGAGGGCAAGACAAGAACGCCTACAACCAGACAGACTTGTCACATCAGAGAAAGGGCAGCCGAACCCGATAACTCAGACGTTATCTTTTCTCTGAGGGAACTAAGAGATGCACACAAAAGCCAGTCGCAAATCAGCCCCGGGCGATGACGGGATCTCGTACCCCATCATCTCCCGCCTGGGATGGTAGGTGAGCTTGCATTCCTGCAACTCATCAACAGTCCTGGGAAACTTCCACTCTAAACCCCCGAGCTGGAAGAGGGCTACCATAGTTCCCATCCCTAAACCAAAGGAGCCGGGGAAGTACCCGCCCCATCTCTCTCCTCAGCTGTCTGGCCAAGACTGCCGAGAGGATGGTATGAACCGGCTCCAATGGAAAAGGGGGGCCCCACACGAACACCTCCACGGGTTCACCAGGGCATGAGCACAGCGCACAGCATAGCCACGCTCTTGAGCACAATAAACACGGGCGCATCTGTGGCAGTATTCCTTGACCTGGAGAAGGCTTTCGAATTGGCAAGTCTCTTGCCATTCAGGAGAGCCTGATCCAAAAAGGAATCAGAGGTAAGCTCTTGGCTTGGATAGTGACTACTTTACGAATAGAACAGCCAGAGTCAAATTCCAAGGTCACCTATCACAGCACATGCCACTAGAAAATGGAACGCCACAGGGTGGGGTTCTCCGTCCAGCCCTTTTTAACACACTAATGTCCTGTATCCTCAAATAAACCTCCCAGTGGGGTGCAAGATCATCTCCTATGCAGACGATCTTGCTATCATCTCCCCTGGACCACACCGCCTAAACAAAACCCAGCGTTGTCTGGACTTGGTATCCCAGGGTGTTGCAGGACAGGACTAAAGATCTCTGCAGCCCAAAACCAAGGCCATGGCTTTGAGACAGAGAGTTCAAGGCACAAGTCTGAAAATCCAGGGAATGGACTTGGAGGGGTTCAGGAATACCTGTACCTTGGGGGAAGGATAGACCGGACCCTCTCCTTCCGCCAGGAGGTCCGTACCTGCTTGACCCCAACAAAGGCAAAGACTGTCTGTCATGAGAGTAATGAGTGGAAGACGCATAGGGGGCCCGACACAGAGTACTAAGATCATTCTACGTACATGCTGTCAGGCCCATGTAGACTATCCTCCCTCGCTCTGATTGGCATCAAGAGAAAATATAAAGACCCATTGGAGACAGTCCAAACGAAGCCGCCAGGGTCATTCTGGGTGCCCCAAGGTGGGCGAAGGTCCTAACCTCCTAGTGGAGACAAACCTTCTCCCCTTGGCCTCACGAATTGATCTAACGGCCAGCCCAATTCTTATCAAAGGTCATCCAGGCTCCCAGGAACACAAGCCTAAGACACAAAATAGTCAGACGCCTGAACAAGATAATGAGCTGTTTGCAAAAACTCCTGGCTGTCTCACACAGCCAGGGTGCTAATACGCCATCAGCTCAAAGAACCACTACTGGCCAAGGGCATGGACTCCCCACACCTGACTTTGTCGAAGCTCCGCCGTGGCACAACCTCGATAGAGTTTGGTCATGAGACTGGCAAGCAAAAAGAATGAATATTGTACGCCTAGCCTAAAGGCAGAAACCCAGAGGGTCATTGCAACCATCACCCCTCCGGGAGCCTAACATATTAAACAGACGGATCGGTCGATCCTTGACCCACACTGCAGGCGCCGGCTTTGCAGCAAGGGATGCCAAAAATATCCATGAGGGGAACAGACACGCCTCCTCGCTACAGGGAGAGGTAGTTTTGCTATCATGGGAGCACTGAGACACGCGTCCAGGAGAAAAAGGGCACGTGGTCATACACACAGACCCAAAAGGGGCCGTCGACTGTCTTCAGCAGCGCTCACCCACTGACAACATCTACCTCCTGACAAACCATCGGACAATAACACAAAGGATGCTTGCTCAGGGTAGAAGAATTATCATAAACTGGGTTCCCAGCCATATAGGGATCAGAGGCAATGAGCTTGCTGACAGATTTGCCGAAATCGGCCGGGGTATGCCCCCCAAAACCCCTGATAATACATCAGAGCCGAAGTTTACTTAGGAGGAAGTGTACGGTGGCGGCCCCAAATCCTTCTCCTGCAGCTTCACAGAGAGGAAACGAGACATTCCCCTCGGCCAGCTGGTACTCAGATGCCACAGGCTATGAACCATGGCACTCTCTGAAATAAACAACAGAGGTACCGAAGTCATTCTGCACAGAATGCGCCTAGGTTACCACTGTGCATGGCAGATCATACAAACCATAGAACATGAAGAGAGGTGTTGCATGCATAGCGGCGAGCCGAACGCCACACTGATACACTACTTGGAGAATTGCGTACACACGCAATTCCTAAGACAAACCCCACAGAACAAAAGCCGTCGTGCTGGTTTAAAGAGATTATGCGAGATGCTTACACCCCGGCTACAGGGCGCCTGCTGGCAATCCCCCCGCCACGGTAAGCACCCAGTGTCAGACCAACAAATGAGACAGCCATAAAATGCTGACACTGGCCGGGCCATAAGTGAATGGCCGGGGCGAAGCCAGAACTTCGCAAATCTCAAGCAAGAAAGCAAGCAATGTTAAATAATGTATATATACATATACGGGATATATTTTATAATATATTATAAAATATTTTATATATATTATAATATATATATATATTATTTCAGATAAACATAGTATGTTGTATGTATGTATGTATTATATACGCACACACCTGTTTATATTCATTATGTTTGTTATAGATATATTGTATATATGATATATACATACATATCAGGCCATCCCGGTATTCAAAGGCAAGGATAATGATTTGTTATGAAAACACTGTTCAGCCTTTTCCCTTTTTAAAATTAGTGATCAGACGACAATTTTCTATGTAAATCTGCAATTTATGTATCAAAATTTCAAATAATGATTTTTGAATGCTATAAGCTTTAATGAAATCTATTAACCCTCGTATAAATAATATATTCGACGCTTATAAAAGTCATACTAATGGGTGAATTTTTAAATTTCAATGTTATCAAAGAAAAAAAATCTATTAACATTAAGGTAATACTAAAGGAAAAATACAAAGAGAAAATAATACTTTTTGAGAAGACAAAAAAAAAAATTTGGTATATCCGAAACTATATTTGAGTTGAGCACAGCTATCGTACGTCTAACTTTAAATAGAGAATCTGCTTGATATACACAGGAAAAGCAAGGTTAGACCATTATCTTATATATGAGATGAAGACTATTAATCTTCCTAACCTTCGACCTATCAAATTATCGGTAAGTGCAGAGCGAATGGTTCAGTAGCTGGGTTTTTTGATAAAATTTTTACATTGAAGAAATAAAAAATAAATAGATAAAAAAGAAATAATAATAATAATTAACTGCAAACCCTATCAGTGACAGCAGATGAGATGAAGGCAAAACATTGTCCCTCACTGGTTCTTGAGAAATTCACGCGAGTGGGACTTCCTAAAACATGTCTGCCTGCTAAAGAAAGGAAAAAAATGTAAAACATATTGAAAATCATGCTTCTCGAGCGCCTCCCCTTCTCTAGAGCAAAGTTTATTGGCTACTGTGACGTCACTGAGGATGTGGCGGATGACGTCACGGAAGAAAGAACTGGTCTTATGGTCATCCGGTGATATTTGATTGTGAAAACTTTATTTTGGATTAACTACCTTTTGGTTGTGTTTCCGGTCTTCAAATTCCAATCCTTAAAGTTACTCCTCTTATATTTTCAATGTTTTTACACAGCATGATGAAGGACCTCGCCTTCCTTTTAGATATAGGAAAATTCCCTGAATATAATCAGTGACTAAACCAGCTAAGGCGTCTGAGGAAAGACGTAAATGATAACAAAACGTGGTTGGATGAACATACAAACTTATACTACATATATATATATATATATATATATATATATATATATATATATATATATATATATATATATATATATGATACGAAAATTCGGAAAGGCAGATACACGAAGGTAATGACAATATATAGAACAAAATCATACAAATTTCTTATGGTTATTAGAGCTTGAGCTGTGTTCTGTTTGCTAGAATCTTACTTTATATAAAAATATATATTTAACAAGACAGATATTCTATTTCTGTAGAGAAGGAACTAATCAAATACCCAGTTAATGACTCCCGTGTTATAATTATTATGTAAGTTAACGGAAACGGATCACCATAATGATAGGTTTATAAACATCTGTATTCCATCGACTCCTTCCCCGCCTTCGCCCCTTCCTCTTCTCCTCACTTCATTACTTCTGATTTTCCGTCCATCTATCTCCTCTTAGGATGCCAACGCATATCTTTCGGAAAATATCCCGAAGTAAACACATACTTCTTTTATGACTGAACTAGAACTGGATGCTGTGACGTCTCTCGTCTTCAGACATGATCCGGATATTTCCTGATTCATTAACCTGGCATTTTCTTTAACTTAACCAGCTTATTCTCCCGATATAAGTAATAATAAGGATGGGAACAGAATTAATGCTAATAATGATAACGATGGGAATATTGTGGGTAATACTAATTGTAATGTTAATAAAGATAACAATAATTATATCACCAATTATAGTGAAAAGAACGTTAATATCAGTGATAATTATTACATTAGCACAAAAACAACGTCAAAACGATGTCAGTGATAAGGCAATACAAAAATGGTTATTGCAATAAATCAAAACACATAACAAAGGAAGTACCAATAGTGGTTATGTAATGGATGAACACAATTCTGAAAATAGACTAATGTTAATAATGATACTGATACTCATAATATCAAGAATATTACTAACAATACTTGTCTAGGTATTATTACTAATAATTATACTAATATTAATTTAGGAGTTAATTTTCATAATTTCCTCTCCATTTTTCAAATCTCCTTTTCCTTTTCAGGGGAGAAGCATTTCAATCTGAGACCTTGGTTTCTACATTTGTCCTTTTCTTGATGTTTGTTTTCTCATTCCTGTTCTTTCTTTGTTTTCGTATCCTTATGATAACTTTAATTATGGGTTCTTATTCTCAGTCAACTATCAATCTATTAATGGTCTCATTTCATCAATCACTGATCACTTTATATATATATGTGTGTGTGATATATGTCAATCCATCTATGCAAACACATATACATTTCTTATCCTAAATCAATGAACATCAATTTTTTTTTCTTTCTTTCAGAGTTAAAGAAAAAAAAAAACTTAGTGAAACTGAAATAACTCGGTATATTTCGTCAAGAATACCTGGAATCCATATATTGTCGGGTACGATACCTGCATTTTGTGTCATAATGAAGTTTATCCGACTGGCAATGAAAAAGTGGGGTGGCCAGACTGCCCTCCAGCATATTTTATATCATTTTATACAAATATTAACGTTATGTAAACAATGCTGCCAAACCACTGCAGGGCATGCTAGATGACGTTTTTTATCACATGTAGAGTATCAAAGCCGCAATAATGTGTTGTCTCCTTGTGGCTAAGACTGCAAAAGTGCTAGATTTGGTAAATGATACAGATATGTATGTGTATATATAAACGTGAAAGATGTAAAGAAACATATGAATATATACGTATTTATCTACTGTATACCGACCCACAAACATTAGAGTATGTTTTGAGCGTATGTAGGTAAGCAGATAGAGAATGATATGCCTCTTAGCTTCTCGGTTTCATATAACTATAAGATATTTGCTTGCCACCTGATGTTCTTCTTTCTAGTCACTTAAATGAGAAAAAAGGAAATAAATCGAAAGCATTTCCCAATAACAAAAGAAAAAGCTGGGAAACCATATATCGCATGTTAGCTGGAAGCTCCTACCGCTTACCCGGGATATCCCGATTGGCAGCGGGGGGAGGGCGGACGGTAGCCAGGTCTCGTATATAACGAGGCTGGAACTTGCTCTCACCACATTACACAGCTTACCTCTTACCAACAATGAATGTAAGTGCTTATTCTAAGATACTGAGTAAAAACCACATTGCATCGCACTTCATCTCAGAATCAGATATTCATAATGTGCTGATAATGCTGTGCCTGTAATTTCAGTGTAGACTTGGGTTAGTAATTTCGTTATCTGTTGCAGAGCATCAAAGCCGTGATTGTGTGTTGCCTCGTGGTAGCCGTCTCTGCCGGTGTAGACCGAAGTAGAGGTGGACGAGGCTCCAACAGATTCCTTCCTGGAGGGCTTGGGTGGCGTACAAGGAGGCGGTCTGTAAGGAGGCGGTATTCATGGTGGTGGAATTCATGGTGGCGGTATCCATGGTGGAATCCACGGTGGTAGTGGGATTATCGGAACTGGAATCTCCAATGGCCCAAGCCAATGCAGGTATTGGTGCAAGACTCCGGAGGGTCAAGCCTACTGCTGCGAGACGGTGCATGAACCAGAGACACCTGTTGGTACCAAGCCACTAGATTGCCCACAAGTCCGTCCCACATGTCCCACGTTTCCATGGGCCCCCCAATACCTGTTCCAACGACTACAAGTGTGCTGGCCTCGATAAGTGTTGTTTCGACAGGTGTTTGGGAGAACACGTGTGCAAACCTCCTTCCTTTTTCAATAACCATCTCCCATTTTAAATATTCTTATGTCTAATGTAATCAGCAGTTTTCTGTATGATAAAACATGAATTTGTAATTTATAAATATATATTTTAATAATAAATCCGTATATGTTTATATCTACTTAAATTTCTTAATTCCCTTCATCTAATCAATCTGATATAAGGCATTCAAAATTAAGAATTTTCTTATAAAGAAACAACATAAACCTCGTTTATTGCAAAGGAATTATTAAGTAGACTAAAACCAAATGTAGGTACTGGTTTAATTGGGTTGTAGATCTGGTTTTCACTATCCTGAAAATAATGAAAAGGATTGTGAATACACAGACGCGTGTTTATATATGTATATGCATATTTTTCAGACAGATTTGTATGTATATATATAGATATACATACATATCAGTGTATATGTGCATATATATACACACACATGAATGTAGTTATGTATATATACATATATACATACGTGTATGTATCTATATACATGTTTTTACCTACACCATATATGTATATGTGTGTGTGTGTGTGTGTGTGTGTGTGTGTGTGTGTGTGTATGTATGTATGTATGTATGTATGTATGTATGTATGTATGGATGTATGGATGGATGGGTGGGTGGATGTATTTACTACACACCAACACCATAAAACATATATATATATATATATATATTATATATATATATATATATATATATATATATATATATATAGGTGTGCCTAGAATCTATGCCTTTTATGCTTAAATACACACACACGTACATTATATATGACACAAACATAAATATACATCATTCACTCATGCATATATTTAGGAAAAAAACAAAGATAGAAATGCTTAGTAAAAGAGGGGGAAACAACATTACTTGGGAACAAGAAGTAACGTCATCAAGCGTGCAACAACTAAAAATAAAGAACAGGTTTATTGTAGCCAACGAGTAAAGTGTTGCCACTCCAGGAATCTTGCTCCCATTTTATGATTCACGCACTTACAAAACGTTAAATTGTTTCACTAAATTGATGAATGAAATATATGGAAACCACGCTATGCAAGCGATTCACTTCTCTGTTTGTTGCTTAAGAAATATATAATCGCGATGCCTAACTATATTTAATTTCAGAAACTACAATTTTAAAATCTGTTTTGTTTCTCGCGGAATTCAAAGCAGAGTGATATATGTTGCAGCAAAGTATCCTGAAGCAAACATATCTTGGTCACAGCTTGTTAGAAACTGGGCAATGTGACGCCTTTGAGTTTTGAAGATACCTAGCAACCATCCTTGCGGTGATAATAATAATTGTTACTTGGGTTCTATCACGTGATTGAGACAACTATCTTAGTAGAATAGCTTGTAGTAATTTTAGCAGTAATTATGGTTAATGCTGATAATTACCCATCCTTCATTGAATGTTATAAATGGCTGGCCATGAAAGCTTCTTACTGATACCCATTTTTACATTTTCCTCTCTGTCATCAGTGTAAAAAGGAAAGACGAATCGTATTTCGCAAGAAGTGAACTGGAAAAGCAGACACGATACGTGGAAATTCACGCCGCCGTCTTGGGATATCCCGACTGGCAAGGTGAAGTTGGGAGGGGGAGGGGAGGCGGCCGCCAGTTCCTGTATATAAGCGACGTTGCATCTCCTACTCTCCACATTACGCCGCTAAATTCTAACCAACAATGAATGTGAGTGCTTGTTACAAGATGAATCATAATAACTCTATTTTTTGAGACTCAGATGTTCATAATGAAAATAATTGATTCATTGTCAATAACAACGTTAAACCAATATTCAGCATGATGAATAACTTCGTTATCTCCTCTTGCAGAGCATCAAAACCGTGATTGCGTGTTGCCTTCTGGTGGCCGTTTCCGCCGGTGTAGACCGAAGTAGAGGTGGACGAGGATCCAACAGATTCCTTCCTGGAGATTTGGGTGGCGTCCACGGAGGCGGTCTCTTCGGCGGCGGCGGCGGTTTCCACGGTGGTAGTGGGATTATCGGAACTGGAATCTCCAATGGCCCAAGCCAATGCAGGTATTGGTGCAAGACTCCAGAAGGTCAAGCCTACTGCTGCGAGACGGTGCACGAACCAGAGACACCTGTTGGTACCAAGCCACTAGATTGCCCACAAATCCGTCCCACATGCCCACGTTTCCATGGGCCCCCCAGTACCTGTTCCAACGACTACAAGTGTGCTGGCCTCGATAAGTGTTGCTTCGACAGGTGTTTGGGAGAACACGTATGCAAACCTCCCTCATTTTTCAATAATCATCTCCCTTTTTAAAGGTAGTGATGTCTAATAAAAAGTAGTTTTCCGCTTGATAACGGAAGATAAGAGATCTGTGATGTGTATATACCTTATGATAATAAATCCTTATATGTTTATACTTCCTTTTTTTCCCATCATATAGATTATAAGGATCAATTTGAACACTGATGTAAAGTATTTTAAACAATATATGCTGATCCATCTCAGTGACGTTTTATTCATCATTTATTTATTTCTTAATATTCTTTTCCAAGATTACATGGTAAAATATATTAAAAGAAAATAGTTTGGCTTTATGAATGTTGCCTAAATACATAATATAGACAATAGTTTTCGACGGAGATTTTCTTTGAGATTTTGCAAGGTATTATAACATATGATCATTGTTCTGAAAGTAAGAAGAAAGATTAAGAATCCATTCCCCTTTACATACACGATCATACGTATACATTTACTAATGTCTTCAAACACGTACACACATTGGCACCCACACTCACACAAATAATTAGTAAATATATACATTATATGTATGCATTCATGCAGATGTCCAGAAAACAGAGATAGTTTGAAAAATATTACATTAATTACAAGTTATAGCTTAGAAGTAATAGAAAAAGGAACACTGTGCTGAGTGCCGCAATTGATGGAGAGGCAGGCGATGAAATACGTAATGGACTTAATTTATGCAAATG
>NC_051428.1:23262922-23282737 GCF_015228065.2 Penaeus monodon | reverse complement strand
ATTAAGACAAACAACTGTATGATCATAAAGTTTTCACAACCAAATATCACCGGATGACCATAAGACCAGTTCTTTCTTCCGTGACGTCATCCGCCACATCCTCAGTGACGTCACAGTAGCCAATCAACGTGCTCTAGAGAAGAGGAGGCGCTTGAGAAGCATGATTTTCAATATGTTTTACATTCTTTTCCTTTCTTTAGCAGGCAGACATGTTTAAGGAAGTCCCACTCGCGTGAATTTCTCAAGAACCAGTGGTGACAGTGTTTTGCCTTCATCTTCATCTGCTGTCACTGATATGGTGCGTTTATTATCATTATTCTTTTTTTTTTTATCTATTTATTTTTTTATTCTTTCGATGTACAATTTTGTTAAAGAAACCCAGCTACTGAACCAGTTCGCTCTGCACTTACCGATAATTTGATAGGTCGAAGGTTTAGGAAGATTAATAGTCTTCATCTCATATATAAGATAAATGGTCTAACCTTGCTTTTCCTGTGTATTTCAAGCAGATTTCTCTATTTCACCGTTAGACGTACGATAGCTGTGCTCAACTCAAATATAGTTACGGATATACCAAGATTTTTTTTTTTTTTTTGTCTTCTCAAAAAGTATTATTTTCTCTTTGTATTTTTTCCTTTAGTATTACCTTAATGTTAATAGATTTTTTTTTTCTTTGATAACATTGAAATTTAAAATTCACCCATTAGTATGACTTTTATAAGCGTCGAATATATTATTTATACGAGGGTTAATAGATTTCATTAAAGCTTATAGGCATTCATAAATTCATTATTTGAAATTTTGATACATGAATTGCAGATTTCACATAGAAAATTGTCGTCTGATCACTAACTTTAAAAGGGAAAAAGGCTGAACAGTGTTTCATAACTAATCATTATCCTTGCCTTTTGAATACCGGGATGGCCGGATATGTATGCATATATCATATGTACAATATATACATATATACAAACATATATGAATATAAACAGGTGTGTGCGTATATACATACATACATACATATGTTTATTTGTGTATATATATATTATATAAATATATACGTATATGTATGTATAATTTAATATACAAGAATTGTATGTGTGTAAATACATACATACGTGTGTTTATGCTTGCGAAAAAGTATATAAACGTTTCTGTTAAGTACTCCATATCACTATTCGATTTGATTATAATAAACGAATAAAGAAATGCAAATGCAAGAAAATATAGATTTCAAATCTATTATAAAAAATAGATACCTACAAATCACAGAATTTTTATCTTCTATCCTCATTTCAACTGTTGGTATAGATATCATTATCTTCATCTTTATTAATTACAGTTAGCATTACCTATAACATTGATATCATTACCATTGATTTTATTTTTACTATCCTTATTATTAACTGCATCAATAGAATGACGAGAAGCGATTTAGTTAAGAAGCAGAAAATGACAGGTTATTCAATCAGGAAATCCAAACGGCAATGTACTGGGATGCCCGGATCGTACCTGGAGAGGAGAGGAGGAGGTGGGAGGGGGAGGGGTTGTTGCTCGTTTTCAACCCGATGACGTCACAGTATCCAGTTCTAGTTTAGTCATCATGAAAATATGTGTCTGGTTTGGGATATTTGTAGGGGTGGATTGTATTTATATCCTAGGAAAACAAGAACTAATGAAGGGAGAAGAAAGGGGCGAAGACGGAGAGGCACGGTTTGTTGCATATGAAAGAGAATAGTCTTGTTTATATATTTATCATTATGACTAGTTTCATTTGTTTTAGTAGAAATTCTGACATTAGCCATTTATTGAACAAAAAAATAAATGGAGGACATTTGGATGCTGAATATCTTACAGGCAATTTTATATCACAGTCAAAACTCGAATAACTATAAATAACAACCCTCCCTGACCAGGACTCGAACCTTGGTCACTCCGGGTATGAAACCGGAGGCCAGTGCTAAACCAACCATGCCACACGACCCACTAAAAGGAGTGTGCAACTAGGATCTCACTAGCTCCATAGACATTACCTATCTACTCATTCTTCTGTAATTGATAGCGAAGTTTTACGCACACTCCCCGTGGGCACTCGGTAAAAATTGATTTAGCAATTCAAATCCTAAGTCAGGTGTACTGAGGTATATTTATGAAAGATGGAATAATACAATCACGCATTGATATCGATAAATAACAACCCTCCCTGACCAGGACTAGATAACTATTTATAACATATCCATGTATTTTGTTTAGTATATCTTCAGTGTCAACATTTGCCCCTTTGTCTTGTTTGCCCTTTTGTTTCTTTCACATTTGCATTTATGCAGGATAGGATAACTGTTTTCTTTTCCATTACGTATTTTTCATCACCTGCCTCTCCATCAATTGCGGCACTCAGCACAGTGTTCCTTTTTTCTATTACTTCTAAGCTATAACTTGTAATTAATGTAATTATTTTTCAAACTTATCTCTGTTTTCTGGACATCTGCATGAATGCATTACATATAATGTATATATATTTACTAATTTATTTGTGTGAGTGTGGGTGCCAATGTGTGTACGTGTTTGAAGACATTAGTAAATGTATACGTATGATCGTGTATGTAAATGGGAATGGATTCTTAATCTTTCTTCTTACTTTCAGAACAATGATCATATGTTATAATACCTTGCAAAATCTCAAAGAAAATCTCCGTCGAAACTATTGTCTATATTATGTATTTTAGGCAACATTCATAAAGCCAACTATTTTCTTTTAATATATTTTACCATGTAATCTTGGAAAAGAATATTAAGAAATAAATAAATGATGAATAAAACGTCACTGAGATGGATCAGCATATATTGTTTAAAATACTTTACATCAGTGTTCAAATTGATCCTTATAATCTATATGATGGGAAAAAAGGAAGTATAAACATATAAGGATTTATCATCATATAGGTATATACACATCACAGATCTCTTATCTTCCGTTATCAAGCGGAAAACTACTTTTTATTAGACATCACTACCTTTAAAAAGGGAGATGATTATTGAAAAATGAGGGAGGTTTGCATACGTGTTCTCCCAAACACCTGTCGAAGCAACACTTATCGAGGCCAGCACACTTGTAGTCGTTGGAACAGGTACTGGGGGGCCCATGGAAACGTGGGCATGTGGGACGGATTTGTGGGCAATCTAGTGGCTTGGTACCAACAGGTGTCTCTGGTTCGTGCACCGTCTCGCAGCAGTAGGCTTGACCTTCTGGAGTCTTGCACCAATACCTGCATTGGCTTGGGCCATTGGAGATTCCAGCTCCGATAATCCCACTACCACCGTGGAAACCGCCGCCGCCGCCAAAGAGACCGCCTCCGTGGACGCCACCTAAACCTCCAGGAAGGAATCTGTTGGATCCTCGTCCACTTCTACTTCGGTCTACACCGGCGGAAACGGCCACCAGAAGGCAACACGCAATCACGGTTTTGATGCTCTGCAAGAGGAGATAACGAAGTTATTCATCATGCTGAATATTGGTTTAACGTTGTTATTGACAATGAATCAATTATTTTCATTATGAACATCTGAGTCTCAAAAAATAGAGTTATTATGATTCATCTTGTAACAAGCACTCACATTCATTGTTGGTTAGAATTTAGCGGCGTAATGTGGAGAGTAGGAGATGCAACGTCTCTTATATACAGGAACTGGCGGCCGCCTCCCCTCCCCCTCCCAACTTCACCTTGCCAGTCGGGATATCCCAAGACGGCGGCGTGAATTTCCACGTATCGTGTCTGCTTTTCGAGTTCACTTCTTGCGAAATACGATTCGTCTTTCCTTTTTACACTGATGACAGAGAGGAAAATGTAAAAATGGGTATCAGTAAGAAGCTTTCATGGCCAGCCATTTATAACATTCAATGAAGGATGGGTAATTATCAGCATTAACCATAATTACTGCTAAAATTACTACAAGCTATTTTACTAAGATAGTTGTCTCAATCACGTGATAGAACCCAAGTAACAATTATTATTATCACCGCAAGGAGTGGTTGCTAGGTATCTTCAAAACTCAAAGGCGTCACATTGCCCAGTTTCTAACAAGCTGTGACCAAGATATGTTTGCTTCAGGATACTTTGCTGCAACATATATCACTCTGCTTTGAATTCCGCGAGAAACAAAACAGATTTTAAAATTGTAGTTTCTGAAATTAAATATAGTTAGGCATCGCGATTATATATTTCTTAAGCAACAAACAGAGAAGTGAATCGCTTGCATAGCGTGGTTTCCATATATTTCATTCATCAATTTAGTGAAACAATTTAACGTTTTGTAAGTGCGTGAATCATAAAATGGGAGCAAGATTCCTGGAGTGGCAACACTTTACTCGTTGGCTACAATAAACCTGTTCTTTATTTTTAGTTTTTGCACGCTTGATGACGTTACTTCTTGTTCCCAAGTAATGCTGTTTTCCCCTCTTTTACTCATCATTTCTATCTTTGTTTTTTCCTAAATATATGCATGAGTGAATGATATATATTTATGTTTGTGTCATATATAATGTACGTGTGTGTGTATTTAAGCATAAAAGGCATAGATTCTAGGCACACCTATATATATATATATATATATATATATATATATATATATATATATATATATATATTATGTATGTATATGTGTGTGGTGTGTAGTAAATACATCCACCCATCCATACATACATACGTCCATACATACATACATACATACATACATACATACATACATACATACATACATACATACATACATACATACATACACACACACATATACATATAAGGTGTAGGTAAACACATGTATATAGATACATACACGTACGTATATATGTATATATATACATAACTACATTCATGTGTATGTATATATATGCATATATACACTGATATGTATGTATATTTATATATATACATACAAATCTGTCTGAAAAATATGCATATACATATATAAACACGCGTCTGTGTATTCACAATCCTTTTCATTATTTTCAGGATAGTGAAAACCAGATCTACAACCCAATTAAACCAGTACCTACAACATTTGGTTTTAGTCTACTTAATAATTCCTTTGCAATAAACGAGGTTTATGTTGTTTCTTTATAAGAAAATTCATAATTTTGAATGCCTTATATCAGATTGATTAGATGAAGGGAATAAAGAAATTTAAGTAGATATAAACATATACGGATTTATTATTAAAATATATATTTATAAATTACAAATTCGTGTTTTATTATCATACAGAAAACTGCTGATTACATTAGACATAAGAATATTTAAAATGGGAGATGGTTATTGAAAAAGGAAGGAGGTTTGCACACGTGTTCTCCCAAACACCTGTCGAAACAACACTTATCGAGGCCAGCACACTTGTAGTCGTTGGAACAGGTATTGGGGGGCCCATGGAAACGTGGACATGTGGGACGGACTTGTGGGCAATCTAGTGGCTTGGTACCAACAGGTGTCTCTGGTTCATGCACCGTCTCGCAGCAGTAGGCTTGACCCTCCGGAGTCTTGCACCAATACCTACACTGGCTTGGGCCATTGGAGATTCCAGTTCCGATAATCCCACTACCACCGTGGATTCCACCATGGATTCCGCCACCATGAATTCCACCACCATGAATACCGCCGCCGAACAGACCGCCTCCTTGTACGCCACCCAAGCCTCCAGGAAGGAATCTGTTGGATCCTCGTCCACCTGTACTTCGGTCTACACCGGCAGAGACGGCCACCACGAGGCAACACACAATCACGGCTTTGATGCTCTGCAACAGATAACGAAATTACTAACCCAAGTCTACACTGAAATTACAGGCACAGCATTATCAGCACATTATGAATATCTGATTCTGAGATGAAGTGCGATGCAATGTGGTTTTTACTCAGTATCTTAGAATAAGCACTTACATTCATTGTTGGTAAGAGGTAAGCTGTGTAATGTGGTGAGAGCAAGTTCCAGCCTCGCTTATATACGAGACCTGGCTGCCGTCCGTCCTCCCCCCTCCTTGCCAATCGGGATATCCCGAGTAAGCGGTAGGAGCTTCCAGCTAACATGCGATATATGGTTTCCCAGCTTTTTCTTTTGATATTGGGAAATGCTTTCGATTTATTTCCTTTTTACTCATTTAAGTGACTAGAAAGAAGAACATCAGGTGGCAAGCAAATATCTTATAGTTATATGAAACCGAGAAGGTAAGAGGCATATCATTCTCTATCTGCTTACCTACATACGCTCAAAACATACTCTAATGTTTGTGGGTCGGTATACAGTAGATAAATACGTATATATTCATATGTTTCTTTACATCTTTCACGTTTATATATACACATACATATCTGTATCATTTACCAAATCTAGCACTTTTGCAGTCTTAGCCACAAGGAGACAACACATTATTGCGGCTTTGATACTCTACATGTGATAACAACGTCATCTAGCATGCCCTGCAGTGGTTTGGCAGCATTGTTTACATAACGTTAATATTTGTATAAAATGATATAAAATATGCTGGAGGGCAGTCTGGCCACCCCACTCTTTCATTGCCAGTCGGGATAAACTTCATTATGACACAAAATTGCAGGTATCGTACCCGACAATATATGGGTTTCCAGGTATTCTTTATGAAATATACCGAGTTATTTCAGTTTCACTAAGTTTTTTTTTTCTTTAACTCTGAAAGAAAAAAAAAAAATTGATGTTCATTGATTTAGGATAAGAAATGTATATGTGTTTGCATAGATGGATTGATATATATCACACACACATATATATAAAGTGATCAGTGATTGATGAAATGAGACCATTAATAGATTGATAGTTGACTGAGAATAAGAACACATTATTAAAGTTATCATTAAGGATACGAAACCAAAGAAAGAACAGGAATGAGAAAACAAACATCAAGAAAAGGACAAATGTAGAAACCAAGGTCTCAGATTGAAATGCTTCTCCCCTGAAAAGGAAAAGGAGATTTGAAAAATGGAGAGGAAATTATGAAAATTAACTCCCAAAAGTAATAATATTAATAAAGAACAGTAGAATTAAGAACACGCAGTTATATAGGGAGTGAAAAGTTCCAAAAAGAGAAAATAAACTGCTAAATTAATATTAGTATAATTATTAGTAATAATACCTAGACAAGTATTGTTAGTAATATTCTTGATATTATGAGTATCAGTATCATTATTAACATTAGTCTATTTTCAGAATTGTGTTCATCCATTACATAACCACTATTGGTACTTCCTTTGTTATGTGTTTTGATTTATTGCAATAACCATTTTTGTATTGCCTTATCACTGACATCGTTTTGACGTTGTTTTTGTGCTAATGTAATAATTATCACTGATATTAACGTTCTTTTCACTATAATTGGTGATATAATTATTGTTATCTTTATTAACATTACAATTAGTATTACCCATAATATTCCCATCGTTATCATTATTAGCATTAATTCTGTTCCCATCCTTATTATTACTTATATCGGGAGAATAAGCTGGTTAAGTTAAAGAAAATGCCAGGTTAATGAATCAGGAAATATCCGGATCATGTCTGAAGACGAGAGACGTCACAGCATCCAGTTCTAGTTCAGTCATAAAAGAAGTATGTGTTTACTTCGGGATATTTTCCGAAAGATATGCGTTGGCATCCTAAGAGGAGATAGATGGACGGAAAATCAGAAGTAATGAAGTGAGGAGAAGAGGAAGGGGCGAAGGCGGGGAAGGAGTCGATGGGAATACAGATGTTTATAAACCTATCATTATGGTGATCCGTTTCCGTTTAACTTACCTAATAATTCTAACACGGGAGTCATTAACTGGGTATTTGATTAGTTCCTTCTCTACAGAAATAGAATATCTGTCTTGTTAAATATATATTTTTATATAAAGTAAGATTCTAGCAAACAGAACACAGCTCAAGCTCTAATAAACCATAAGAAATTTGTATGATTTTGTTCTATATATTGTCATTACCTTCGTGTATCTGCCTTTCCGAATTTTCGTATCATATATATATATATATATATATATATATATATATATATATATATATATATATATATATATATATGTAGTATAAGTTTTGCATGTTCATCCAACCACGTTTTGTTATCATTTACGTCTTTCCTCAGACGCCTTAGCTGGTTTAGTCACTGATTATATTCATGAATTTTCCTATATCTAAAAGGAAGGCGAGGTCCTTCATCACTGCTGTGTAAAAACATTGAAAATATAAGAGGAGTAACTTTAAAGGGATTGGAATTTGAAGACCGGAAACACAACCAAAAGAGTATGAATCCAAAATAAAGTTTTCACAATCAAATATCACCGGATGACCATAAGACCAGTTCTTTCTTCCGTGACGTCATCCGCCACATCCTCAGTGACGTCACAGTAGCCAATCAACGTGCTCTAGAGAAGAGGAGGCGCTCGAGAAGCATGATTTTCAATATGTTTTACATTCTTTTCCTTTCTTTAGCAGGCAGACATGTTTTAGGAAGTCCCACTCGCGTGAATTTCTCAAGAACCAGTGATGACAATGTTTTGCCTTCATCTTCATCTGTTGTCACTGATATGGTGCAGTTATTATTATTATTATTTCTTTTTTATCTATTTATTTTTTTATTTCTTCAATGTAATAAATTTTATCAAAGAAACCCAGCTACTGAACCAGTTCGCTCTGCACTTACCGATAATTTGATAGGTCGAAGGTTTAGGAAGATTAATAGTCTTCATCTCATATATAAGATAATGGTCTAACCTTGCTTTTCCTGTGTATATCAAGCAGATTTCTCTATTTCACGTTAGACGTACGATAGCTGTGCTCAACTCAAATATAGTTTCGGATATACCAAGATTTTTTTTTTTTGTCTTCTCAAAAAGTATTATTTTCTCTTTGTATTTTTTCCTTTAGTATTACCTTAATGTTAATAGATTTTTTTTTCTTTGATAACATTGAAATTTAAAATTCACCCATTAGTATGACTTTTATAAGCGTCGAATATATTATTTATACGAGGGTTAATAGATTTCATTAAAGCTTATAGGCATTCATAAATTCATTATTTGAAATTTTGATACATGAATTGCAGATTTCACATAGAAAATTGTCGTCTGATCACTAACTTTAAAAGGGAAAAAGGCTGAACAGTGTTTCATAACTAATCATTATCCTTGCCTTTTGAATACCGGGATGGCCTGATATGTATGTATATATCATATATACAATATATACATATATACAAACATATATGAATATAAACAGGTGTGTGCGTATATATATACATACATACATACATACATACATATGTTTATCTGTATATATATATATATATATATATATATATATATATATATATATATATATATATTATATAAATATATACGTATATGTATATATACATTAGTATACATTGCTTGCTTGCTTGCTTGAGATTTGCGAAGTTCTGGCTTCGCCCGGGCCTTTCACTTATGGCCCGGCCTGTGTCAGCTTTTTATGGCTGTCTCATTTGTTGGTCTGACACTGGGTGCTTACCGTGGCGGTGGGATTGCCAGGCGCTCCTGTAGCCGTGGTGTAAGCATCTCGCATAATCTCTTTACCAGCACGACGGCTGTGTTCTGTGGGGTTTGTCTTAGGAATTGCGTGTGTACGCAATTCTCCAAGTAGTGTATCAGTGTGGCGTTCGGCTCGCCGCAATGCATGCAACACCTCTCTTCATGTTCTATGGTTTGTATGATCTGCCATGCACAGTGGTAACCTAGGCGCATTCTGTGCAGAATGACTTCGGTACCTCTGTTGTTTATTTCAGAGAGTGCCATTTGGTTCATAGCCTGTGGCATCTGAGTACCAGCTGGCCGAGGGGAATGTCTCGTTTCCTCTCTGTGAAAGCTGCAGGAGGAAGGAGTTGGCCGCCACCGTACACTTCCTCCTAAGTAAACTTCGGCTCTGATGTATTATCATGGGATTTGGGGCATACCCGGCCGATTTCGGCTAATCTGTCAGCAAGCTCATTGCCTCTGATCCCTATATGGCTGGGAACCCAGTTTATGATAATTCTTCTACCCTGAGCAAGCATCCTTTGTGTTATTGTGCCGATGGTTGTCAGGAGGTAGATTTTGTCAGTGGGTGAGCGCTGCTGAAGACAGTCGAACGGCTCCTTTGAGTCTGTGTGTATGACCACGTGTCCTTTTCTCCTGGACGCGTGTCTCAGTGCTCCCATGATAGCACTACCTCTGCCTGTAGCGAGGAGGCGTTGTCTGTTACCCTCATGGATATTGTGGCATCCCTTGCTGCAAAGCCGGCGCCTGCAGTGTGGGTCAAGGGATCGACCGATCCGTCTGTGTAATATGTTAGGCTCCCCGGAGGGGTGATGGTTGCAATGACCCTCTGGGTTTCTGCCTTTAGGCTAGGCGTACAATATTCATTCTTTTTGCTTGCCAGTCTCATGACCGAGAACTCTATCGAGGTTTGTGCCCACGGCGGAGCTTCGACAAAGTCAGGGTGTGGGGAGTCCATGCCCTTGGCCAGTAGTGGTTCTTTGAGCTGATGGCGTATTAGCACCCTGGCTGTGTGAGACAGCCAGGAGTTGTTTGCAAACAGCTCATTATCTTGTTCTAGGCGTCTGACTATTTTGTGTCTTAGGCTTGTGTTCCTGGAGCCTGGATGACCTTTGATAAGAATTGGGCTGCCGTTAGATCAATTCGTGAGCAAGGGGAGAAGGTTTGTCTCCACTAGGAGGTTGAGGACCTTCGCCCACCTTGGGGCACCCAGAATGACCCTGGCGGCTTCGTTTTGGACTGTCTCCAATCGGTCTTTATATTTTCTCTTGATGCCAATCAGAGCGAGGGAGGCATAGTCTACAATGGGCCTGACAGCATGTACGTAGAATGATCTTAGTACTCTGTGTCTGGCCCCTATGCGTCTTCCACTCATTACTCTCATGACAGACGTCTTCCCTTTGTTCGGTCAAGCAGGTACTGGACCTCCTGGCGGAAGGAGAGGGTCCGGTCTATCCTTACCCAAGGTACAGGTATTCCTGAACCCACTCCAAGTCCATTCCCTGGATTTTCAGACTTTGTGCCTTGAACTCTCTGTCTCAAAGCCATGGCCTTGGATTTGGCTGCAGAGATCTTTAGTCCTGTCCTGCAACACTCCTCGGATACCAAGTCCAGACAACGCTGGGCTTTGTTTAGGCTGTGTGGTCCAGTGGAGATGATAGCAAGATCGTCTGCATAGGAGATGATCTTGCACCCCACTGGGAGGTTTATGTTGAGGATACAGGACATTAGTGTGTTAAAAAGGGCTGGACTGAGAACCCCACCCTGTGGCGTTCCATTTTCTAGTGGCATGTGCTGTGATAGGTGACCTTGGAATTTGACTCTGGCTGTTCTATTCGTAAAGTAGCCCACCTATCCAAGCCAGAGCTTACCTCTGATTCCTTTTTGGATCAGGCTCTCCTGAATGGCAAGAGGACTTGCCAATTCGAAAGCCTTCTCCAGGTCAAGGAATACTGCCACAGATGCGCCGTGTTTATTGTGCTCAAGAGCGTGGCTATGCTGTGCGCTGTGCTCATGCCCCTGGTGAACCCGTGGAGGTGTTCGTGTGGGGCTCCCATTTTCCATTGGACCCGGGTTCAGTACCATCCTCGTCGGCAGTCTTGGCCAGACAGCTGAGGAGAGAGATGGGGCGGTACTTCCCCGGCTCCTTTGGTTTAGGGATGGGAACTATGGTAGCCCTCTTCCAGCTCTGGGGTGGAAGTTTCCCAGGACCTGTTGATGAGTTGCAGGAATGCAAGCTCACCTACCAGTCCCAGGCGGGAGATGAGGGGGTACGAGATCCCTCATCGCCCGGGGCTGAGTTGCGACTGGCTTTGTGTGCATCTCTTAGTTCCCTCAGAGAAAAGATAACGTCTGAGTTATCGGGTTCGGCTGCCCTTTCTCTGATGTGAGCAAGTCTGTCTGGTTGTAGGCGTTCTTGTCTTGCCTTCAGTTCGGCTGGAGACTGTCGCTGCTCGTTCTCGCAGAGAACTCTTGCGCCAGTCTGTTGGCCTCTGCCTGGGGGTCGTGGTGCGTGCATCTCGGGGCTGAGCGGCTGGTAGCTCGCTTGACCCGTTGCCATAGCTCTGAGAGGGTGGTACGGTGATCGAAAGACTCACACCATTCCAGCCACTTTTCCTGCCTCACTCTGCTGGCAGTTTCCTTGGCATCCTCACCGCCTCCCTTAGGAGGGCTAGTTGTCGGGGGTTCTTTGCCTTCGGATATGTTTTCGGCACATGTTTACCCTGTGGTTGACCTCCCTAATCTCGTCATTGAAGTACCAGGGTCCTTGTGACTCCTGGCCCCCAGGCCGAGTTTTGGGTATGGTCAGTGAGGCTGCCTCATCAATGGCATTTACAAGTCTGGCTTGTAGCACTTCCACATTTTCGCTCTGTGTGGGTTCATTGCTTCTCAGACAGCGGGCCAAGGCGCTCTGGAACGCCTGCCAGTTGGCCTTGTCTGTTTCCATCTTGGATTCGGTCGTGGTATTTCGGCTGGGCCACTATCCATGAGGGTTGTTTATAGTGCCATAATGGTCACTAGTGACGGTCTCATCGACACGCCAGCCAATCCTCTCCACCAGAGTCGCAGTGGCCAGGGTGAGGTCTAGGACCCCTCCTCTCACATGCGTTGGCTCCTGGCTGTTGAGGAGAGCGATCTCGGGAATGTCTCGAGCACGTTGGCTATGTGACGGCCAGCCGCATCCGGTACCCTGCAGGGAGCCAGGATGGGGTGGTGTGCATTGAAGTCTCCCCCTATGATCACTCGGTCGTGTGCTGCGGAAGCACATACCTGGCTGATGTCTAAGCTACTACAGTGTGGCCTGCTGTACACGTTGTACAATTTCGGGGGTCCCCCGGCCAGTTGAATCTCGACGGCAAGAGATTCAACATCTTCTCCACAGTGCGGTGCATCGGCTATTGCGGAGCAGGGAATTGTTGCCTTCACCAGGGTCATCAGGCCTCTTTTGCCATCGGAACGTGGCAGCGCGTAGACGTGATACCCTGAGAAGCGAACAGCTTCCGCTGATAATGTCTCCTGGAGCATGACGATGTCAATGCTCCTTGATCGCACTATTGCGTGGAGGATGGCACTCCTTGAGGAGAAGCCCAGATGTTCCACTGCAGAATACTTAGATTGCGTGTCATGATGTTACTAATTGATAGTTACATCAGAGACATCGTCACATTCGGGTTGACGGTCGGAGTCTGACAACTCCATTGTGAGATCCTCACTGCTTGAGGACTCTCTTTCGGCTGTCAGGCTATCCCTGGATCCACTGGGGGGTGGGGAGCCTTTGGTAGCTCTGACTTTTCGTCTTTGGCTTTTTCTCGGGCCAGGCTGTTTCTATGCATTGGCTGGCCTTGCCTGGGCAGCTCAGCTTCTTCTGATTCGGCTTGTGGCACTGAATCAGCCTGGCTAGGCTCTGCCTGTGAGGGCATAGCCTGGCCAGGCTCTGCCTGTGAGGGCATAGCCTGGCTTGGAGAGGGGAGGGGAGTCTCGACCTGGGCTTTGGGAGAGGATTGGGCTGATTTGGCCTTCTCCATCTTCCTTCCCTTTATGCTTTTCACGGTCTGTTTAAGAGTCGTCATGGCAACACTGACTGCCTTATCCGCCTCTTCATCGGTCCTGGACAGGGATACTGCCACTGCTGTGACCACAGCAGTGATCAGGATCGACATGTCCCCCTCGTCGAAGAACATGTCTTCTGGGTCTGGGGGACCGTGTGGTGCTGTTGGAACCTTTCTTCCTGTGGTTCCTCTGCACTTCTTTACTTGGGGGAACTCCTGATTGTCGGAGATCTCCGGTTTCGGCTGGGGGGCAGCTTCCTTCCTCTTAGGAGGTCGGGAAGCCTTTTCGCTTTTGTTCCTCCCCCAGACGTAGGTGCCTGGGGGGGCAGGAACAAAGTCTGGTCGCTTCTTAGCAACCTCTTGCCGTTTGAGGGCCGCCTCTTTCCTGACAGAGCAAGCCAGGCTCCAGGCGTGATGCCTCTTGGCACAATTAGGACATTTGGCTGTTGTGTCCTTCTTTTCTTCTTTATGTGCCTTGATGCACACCTCAGTATTGTGTGCCTTGCTACAGACACCACATTTTGGCTTGGCTGTACAGTTAGCCTGGTGGTGTCCGTACTTCTGGCACTTGAAACACCGAAGTGGTTCAGGCACATAAGTGCGTAGGTTGTAGGTACCCCAGTTACCCAGATCATGGGTGGAGCTTTGGGTACCTTTCATGGTCACCAGGACTTGCCTGGTTGGAGTCTTCCCCTTCGACAATCGGGAAGCCTCCATGACCTGTGGGTGTGATGTTATCACCTCCACATCGTATGAGACTGAGAAGCCAAGTAGCACCATCTTGACTCTCTTCTCCTCGGGGTTCAGTGGCGAGAGGCTCACTTTTTCCTCCCATCTTTTAACTCCTTTGTCTCCTGTAGGAAACAGAGGGTGGCTTGATCTTTGGGCACGATGATCATGCCCTGATCTCGCGCAACCCGGATCGACAGCCGGATTTTACGCTGGCTCTCCAATGCCCTTACCATCTGGTAGGCATTGTCGAAGCCTTCGGGTTTAACGGGGACCTTGAATTGCGGGAAACGCCTTGGGGGTCCAGACTCGCCATCAGAGTCGGACTCCGGCCTCGGCCGTTTCGGTCCGCCCTTTCGGCTTTGGGGCTTGCTCGTGGAGGCACCAGCTGTTTCGGCTGGTTCAGCTGGTGCTCCTGATTCAATCAGTGGGGTCGTCTGAGGGGGGCTCAGAGACCTTCCTGGTCTGGGTGCTGGCCTAGGGGGGCCAGCACGAGAGTCCATCTGTTGGACAATCTGATGGACAGACATGTTTGTACCTGATTTATTTGTCTTGTCTGCCATCTTGGCAGCAGGCATGACAGTGTCATCCTGTGCTCGGGGTTTTCTTTTGCCACCCGGAGGCACGTAAGGCTTCAGGGTGGCTGCCGTGGTCTGGGCCTTGCACGGGTCGTCAACAGTAAGGTCTGTCTGTGGGGGATTTTTGTTTAGTTTTTCCATATACTTGGCAGTGCTTCATCCACTCACGCCCCCACCCACCACGGAGTCCAACAAGGGGAAGCTGAGTGCTAGAACCAATGTCTAACAGCAACAGGGGTGATGAGTGAATATACGCAGCCAATTAGCCGATTGCACTGGTACACACGGACGGTGTGGGTACCAACGGCAGCATGACTGCTTGACCCTAGCCTCCCGAGGGAGACCAGCCGATTGACCTGACCGGGCCTGGATCAGGCCGCCTGTCTTGCCAGAATAGAGGACCAAAGAGGCGTGTTGCTAGCCGCAGGGCGTACTCGTGCACGGCATCGCTCAACCTCCAGGACTCCCGTCTCCCAGCTCACAAGGGTGCCACGCACGGCAAACACGTGGGTAGGTGTCAACCTCTGAGAGTATCCCAGAGGGGATGCCCTTCCACCTACAGGACATCATTGCTGGGAACACTTTTGCTCTTCCCTCAGTGAGGAAGGGAGCTCTTTCACTTTTTCCAGGCAGTTCCTCTCCGCTCCTCGGAGGGGACCTGTACCCTTTTTCAAAGTGAATCCCTCTTTTCTCTGAAACGCCCAAAGGTTGTTTCACCTCATTGAGAAAAGAGGGGGGTCCTGCACCTGTTCCTGTCAGTTCCTTCATCCCTCTGAAAACAGCCGGCCACAGACTGTTTCACCACAGTGAGGGAGAGAAATTAACATTTTTCCAGGAGGTTCCTATGGCAGGACGGTTTTGAGGTGGAACCCTCTTCTCTCTGAAACATCCAAAGGATGTTTCACCTCAGTGAGAGAAGGGTGGGTTCTGAACCTGTTCCAGTAAGTTCCTTCATCCCTCTGAAATAGTCAACCACAGACTATTTCATCACAGTGAGGGAGAAAGACTAACTTTTATCCAGGTACTTCCTATCACGGGAACTTGCTGTTCTGTCTAGCAGCTGCTATTAGACAGAACCTGGCTGAAGGCCTGACAAGGGGGCTCTACCTGCCTATCGCCCTATTCGAAAGAAAAAGAGTGGCAGTCATCAGATGGTCTGCCAGACCAATCCCTAACAAAAGAATGGCAACTCTATGCACACCGTAAGGCAGGCCTTCTAAGGCCCCCCAGACACACCCTCCCCTGCGGGAGGTAAAGGTCTGCCCACGTCCGAGCACGCGCCCGAAGATGGGGTCCAGTTCACCAGAAGGTGTGCACAGAGTCATCCTAATGCCGAAAATTCGCATAGGAAAGAGTAGGCTAGTAGGGCACGAAGCTACATGCAAGCACATAGCATCGTGGCATCAAACAATGGGGGGGCGCGTCACCGTCCGGTAACGCGGAAGAGCCGAGGCCGAGATTGCATGGGACCGGGCGCGGTGCATCTCTTTAAAATGCCCATGCAAAAGCCACACGATCGAGGGATCATGGTGACTCACTTGGCGTTGCTCGGCTCCACCCGCTGCGCCCCGTCCGCCACCCTTGCCGGAACCGATCATCCCCTCTCTCTGAATCGTCCAATCAAGGACCGATTCACCGCAGGGAGAGAGGGGAGGAGCCTGTTCATCTATCCTTCTTCTGATTGGCTCGGAGGACGCCGTCTCTGTGTTGTGCTTTTCTCCTGTGTGTCTCCATTAGTATACAAGAATTGTATGTATGTAAACATATACACACGTGTGTTTATGTTTGCGAAAAAGTATATAAACTTTTCTGTTAAGTACTCCATATCACTATTCGATTTGATTATAATAAACGAATAAAGAAATGCAAATGCAAGAAAATATAGATTTCAAATTTATTATAGAAGATAGATACCTACAAATCACAGAATTTTTATCTTCCATCCTCATTTCAACTGTTGGTATAGATATCATTATCTTCATCTTTATTAATTACAGTTAGCATTACCTATAACATTGATATCATTACCATTGATTTTATTTTTACTATCCTTATTATTAACTGCATCAATAGAATGACGAGAAGCGATTTAGTTAAGAAGCAGAAAATGACAGGTTATTCAATCAGGAAATCCAAAAGGCAATGTCCTGGGATGCCCGAATAGTACCTGGAGAGGAGAGGAGGAGGTGGGAGGGGGAGGGGTTGTTGCTCGTTTTCAACCCGATGACGTCACAGTATCCAGTTCTATTTTGTCATCATGAAAATATGTGTCTGCTTTGGGATATTTGTAGGAGTGGATTGTATTTATATCCTAGGAAAACAAGAACTAATGAAGTGAGGAGAAAGGGGCGAAATCGGAGAGGCACGGTTTGTTACATCTGAAAGAGAATAGTCTTGTTTATATATTTATCATTATGACTAGTTTCTTTTTTTTTCAAATAGAAATTCTGACATTAGCCATTTATTGAACAAAAAATCATATGTAAATAGGATATTTGGATGTTGAAAATCTTGCAAGCAATTTTATATCACAGTCAAAACTCGAATAACTATATCTCTAACATATCCATGTGTTTTGTTTAGTATACCTTCAGTATCAACATTTGCTCTTTTAGACCCCTTTGTCTTATTTGTCTTTTTGTTTCCTTCACATTTGCATTTATGCAGGATAGGATAACTGCGTGTTCTTCTCCATTACGTCATTTTCATCACTTGCCCCTCCATCAATTGCGTAACTCAGCACAGTGTTCCTTTTTTCTATTACTTCTAAGCTATATGTTATGTAATCATTCTTATGTTAAAGAAAGCCAACTATTTTCTTTTAGTGTATTTTACCACGTACTCTTGGAAAACAATATTAAGAAATAAATAAATGATGAATGAAGCATTACTGAGATAGATCAGCATATATTGTTTAAAATACTTTACACCAGTGTTCAAATTGATCATTATAATCTATATGATGGGAAAAAAGAAAGTATAAACATAGAAGGATTTATTATCATATAGGTATATACACATCACAGATCTCTTATCTTCCGTTATCAAGCGGAAAACTACTGACTTTTTATTAGACATCACTACCTTTAAAAAGGGAGATGATTATTGAAAAATGAGGGAGGTTTGCATACGTGTTCTCCCAAACACCTGTCGAAGCAACACTTATCGAGGCCAGCACACTTGTAGTCGTTGGAACAGGTATTGGGAGGCCCATGGAAACGTGGGCATGTGGGACGGACTTGTGGGCAATCCAGTGGCTTGGTACCAACAGGTGTCTCTGGTTCGTGCACCGTCTCGCAGCAGTAGGCTTGACCTTCTGGAGTCTTGCACCAATATCTGCAGTCACTTGGGCCATTGGAGATTCCAGCTCCGATAATAGCACTACCACCGTGGAATCCACCATGGACACCGCCACCATGAATTCCCCCACCATGAATACCGCCGCCAAAGAGGCCGTCTCCGTGGACGCCACCCAAGCCTCCAGGAAGGAATCTGTTGGATCCTTGTCCACCTCTACTTCGGTCAACACCGGCGGAAACGGCCACCAGAAGGCAACACGCAATCACGGTTTTGATGCTCTGCAAGAGGAGATAACGAAGTTATTCATCATGCTGAATATTGTTTATCGTTGTTACTGACAAGCCACTATTTTCATTATGAACATCTGAGTCTAAAAACGGTTGAATAGAATTATTGTTCATCTTGTAACAAGCACGCACATTCATTGTTGGTTAGAGTTTAGCGGCGTAATATGGAGTAGGAGATGCAACGTCACTTATATACAGGAACTGGCGGCCACCTCCCCTCCCCCTCCCAACTTCACCTTGCCAGTCGGGATATTCCAAGACGGCGGCGTGAATTTCCACGTATCGTGTCTGCTTTTCCAGTTCACTTCTTGCGAAATACGATTCGTCTTTCCTTTTTACACTGATGACAGAGATGAAAATGCATAAATGGGTATCGGTAAGCTTTTATAGCCAACCGTTTATACTTTCAATGAAGGATTGGTAATTATCAGCATTTTCCGTAATTACTGCTATAATTACTACAAACCATTCTACTAAGACAATTGTCTCAGTCATGTGACTGAACCCTAAAAACAAATAATATTATCATTTTATATCTTAGTGATTCTTCTATATTAATTTCATAAAGGTCAGAGGTAAGAGAATCAAGGAAAATCCTCGTGTGCGGCTTCAGCTCAATCTTAATTCAATATGGCCCGAGATATTCCGGCGAAAAAAAAGGTTCTTGACGTTTGCAAAATTCCATGCAATGGCTGTGATTTGTACTATCTTCTGTGAAGTTATTAGTCATGTGCTCAGTGACGTTTACTTCCAGATCGGTGTTTATTCTACTAAGGTGGACCTTGCTCTTTCTCTCTCGCTCTCCGCTCCCCTTCTCTCTCGCTCTTCGTGTGGCTTTTTCTACCTAGCTGCTCTCTTTCTTTCTGTATCGCTCATTCTACATAATTCATCTCTCCCTCCTTTCCTTCCCCCCCCCCTCTCTCTCACTCTCCTCTCTCTCTTTATCTCTCTCTCTCAATATCTGCTATCCCCTCTCTTTCTTGATTACAGGAAAATAACTAGTAAATAATTTACAGTTAAATTGATAGGAAGAAAATATCAGAGGAATCAGAGAAAAAAGGAAGTAATGATAAAAAAGAAAAAATCCTAGAAATGAGTTATCTCTAATGGTTGCAAACCAATGACTTATTTATAAAGCTATATGACATTCCTATGTATTTCTAATTGTTATAATATTGTTTTCATCATCATATTCAACAACGTTGCCGAACATGTGTGAAACTTTCCTTATACAAATTGCTTATATATTAGAATGTTTATATATATTAATATATTTATCAAAAACTTTATT
>NC_051428.1:23260233-23262822 GCF_015228065.2 Penaeus monodon | reverse complement strand
AAAAAATAAAATGAATAAATAAAAATAATAAATAATGATAATAATAATAATAATAATAATAATAATAATAATAATAATAATAAGAGACAATTTCGACTAAAGTACAACTTGTTTAAATTATAGCGTTACCAAGTAATTTTTTCAATAATATTTTTACAACTATAATCATTATTGACATTGTTAGTCTATGTTCAGAATTGTCTTTGTTCGCTGCATAGCCATTGCTGATATTTTAGTGTTACATGCTTTGTTTTGTTGCAATAATTATTTTTACATTGCATTGCCATATGCATTCGTTTTGATGTTGTTGTAATAATTATCATTGATGTTTTTCGTCTATTATATTGTTAGTACTGGTATCAGTATTGTTATTAACATTACAATTAGTATTACCCATAATATTCTATCCTGCCATTAATACCATTGTGACTAACAATATTAATTCTATATTTTATTCTTATCTACTACCAGCATCATTGAATGAAGAGAAGTGAGTTGGTTAAGTAACAGAAAATGACAGGTTATTCAATCAGGAAATCCAAAAGGCAATGTACTGGGATGTCCAGATCGTACCAGGAGAGGAGGAGGCGGACCCGGAGGGCGTGGGTGGAGATGCTCGGATTTTTTTTTAGATGAGTGAGGTTTCAACTCGATGACGTCACAGTATCCAGTTCTAGTTTAGTCATCATGAAGGTGTGTGTCTGTTTTAGGGTATTTGCAAGAGGAGGATTGTGTTTCTATCCTAAGAAAGCAAAGGTGGTGGATGGCCGGAAAACAAGAACTAATGACGTGGGGAGAAAGGGGGAAGGGGCGACGTGTTGCCATCTGAAAGAAAATAGTCTTGTTTATACACCTATTATTATAACCAGTGTCCGTTTTTCAGTATAAATTCTTACATGAGTCATTAACTGAATAAGGAATATAATCTGAATTGGAAATTTAGTTTGATAAATATATCAGAGAATAAACTATATCTAACACATCCATGTGTTTTTTGTTTAGTATATCTTCAGTGCCAACACCTTTGTCTTGTTTGCCTTCTCTTTTCCTGCACTTTGACATTTATGCAGGATCGGAAAATTGCATATCCTTAACTATTACGTCATTTCATCCTCCCCATCACCATGAAGACCAAAAGAAAAGTGAAATCCCTAAACAGGGATACCACTGCTATGTACAGTATAGAACATATAAAGAAAATATATTAAGTGATTATGAATTAGAAGCGAAGGATATGAAAGGTATGCTAAAAATATAAATACCACCGAACGATGGAATTTAATGACAGCAGTATATTTAAATGAGAATGGATTAGTATTCCTGGAGTTGGTACCACTATGGCATGGCTATAAGACCAGTTTTTCCCTCTGTGACGTCATTCGTCACAGAGAAACGGAGGCGACTGAGCTGGGTAATTCTCAATATGTTTATATTCCTTATGACTAAGTGGATAGTGGCAAGCTGATAACCAGGTGCAATGATGTTTAAGGAAGTTCCATTCGGATGATTTTCATAGTGACATACACTTTTATGCAGTGGATATTAGTTTTTTCCTTCCCTTCTTCTCTTGCTTTCTTTTCGTTCCTTTTTTTAATCCCGGTTTGCTTCTTCGTTTGTCTACCATCCGGCAAAATGATAACATTAATATGAATGCAGTTATTGTGAACTAGTTTACCTTGCGATTGAATGATGCAAACCAACAATAGCTGTATACGCAAAAGGGAATGGAACCATAACATTCTACGGTGCTAGTCTAATTTTGCCTCTTCATGTGTATATTAAGTGAACTTTTCATTTCACTTTTGGAGTTTTATTCAGCTGAATAGAACGTTTGTTATTCTGAATCTATATATATTTAGGGATTTTTCCCTATAGTCTTTCAATTAGTACATATCTTGTAAGTTTGTTAGAATGACCTTTCTAAACATCCGACTAAACCATTAAAATAAACGAAGCATGTAGACATTCATAATTTATCTAAATATATATTCATAAATTCCAGGTTCATATAGGAAAATTGTCATATATTCTTTAACTGAAATAACCACCTTTAAAAGGGAAGATGGTTATTGAAAAATGAGGGAGGCTTGCACACGTGCTCTCCCAAACACCTATCGAAGCAAAACTTATCGAGGCCGGCACACTTGTAGTCGTTGGAACAGGTATTGGGGGCCCATGGAAACGTGGGCATGTGGGACGGATTTGTGGGCAATCTAGTGGCTTGGTACCAACGGGTGTCTCTGATTCGTGCATCATCTCGCAGCAGTAGGCTTGACCCTCCGGAGTCTTGCACCAATATCTACAATCGCTTGGGCCATTGGATTCCAACGCCATGGATTACGCCACCATGAATACCACCACCGAAGAGACCGCCTCCGTAGACGCCATCGAAGCCTCCAGGAAGGAATCTGTTGGATCCTCGTCCATCTCTACTTCGATCTACACCGGCGGAGGCAGCCACCAGGAGGCAACGGCTTTGATGTTCTGCAAGAAATAACGAATTACTAATATATACATATGGCAGCATTATCAGCAGTTTATGAATATCTGACTTTATATAAGACGATATTAAGTGTGAAACAATGTAAT
>NC_051428.1:23252733-23255233 GCF_015228065.2 Penaeus monodon | reverse complement strand
CGGAAGCTGAGAGAGCATTAATAAAAGTAAAAATAATAATAATAATAAAAAATAAATAAATAAATAAATAAAAAACGGAGAATGCAAGTGTTTGAAAGGAAGAGTAAGAGGAGATCGAGTGAAAAGGGAGGAGGGGAAGTAAATAAAAGAGGAGCTAGAAGAGAAAAGCGAAAAGAGAGTAAGAGGACTGGCAACAAGAGAGAGAAAACACATCTAGGGGATTTTGGCTGCAACGTCACGCAGCGTGGGAGGTGACGTCATAGCGAGAGAGAGAGAGAGAGAGAACGGATACCGTTCTTTTCTTTTTTTTTTTGGGGGGGGGCAGTTTTGTGAATCACTCCGCTTCCTTCTAAATTGCATTTCTTTTCACGTTTTCGCTTCCTTTTTTTCCCATTCCAATCTACATTCCTACATTTCTCTTCTGTCCTTATGTTTTCTTTTTTGTCGGTTTTACTCTCTGCTCTGTGATTTCACTCTCAATATTCCATTTCTGATTTCCCTTTTTTGTTCCTTATGACTTTCTTGCCCACTCTTCCAACCTAACATATTCAGAGTCATTACTTTTATTTCTTCTTTCAAAATCTTTTATATATCTCCTTGACTAAACTCATGATCGAATATTAAATGAAATGAGAAAATGGAAAATTACGATAATAGATAAAAAGGTCACAAACTGAATATTCTAAACATGACGAAATATCACGTTTCTTACAATTACAGTCTCTGAAGTAAGAGAGCAGAGCTGATATTTTCATCGATCTATTCATTTGTTCAGAAGAGAAGGTAAAACTCATCACAGGAGCAATATATATATATTGAATTATCAGTCAGAAAACGTGTTACGATGTATTCTTTATTTTCATTTTTTTTTCTGTGTTATTTTGCAGTGTTCTGTATCGACGGTCTGCCCTAGTGATACACTGGGATATTCAACCGGTGTTAAAGTGATTAAAAGATAAGAAAAGAAAAAAAGAAAAAGAATATATATATATATATATATATATATATATATATATATATATATATATATATACATATATATATATATGTATATATATATATATGTATATACATATATATATATATATATATATATATATATATATATATATATATATTACGGTTGTTGGATAAGAGAGACATTCTTACATTGTCAGCATTCTTCCCGTTTTCTTTTATAAGTCGTTACCCAGATGAAATTTAGATTTTCTAAGCCGGTTCATGTTGCGTATCTGGGGCATCCCGATTTCAGGCGACGAGCGGTACAGGACTGGATTCCATACTGTATATTTATGATTGTAATACTAATAGTAATACTGGTAATACCATCACAAAATATCTGTAATTCGGTGTTATTTTCATATCAGATATGATTTTTTTTTCTGCTCCCAAGCTTGATTTTCCGTTTTCTCGTACCTTTGTCATTTGTATCTGGGCATTTTTTGTGTTTTATGTATAATTTTCCTTTCTGTCTTCACTGAAATTGAATGAAGAAAGACAAAAAACGGGAAGCCATGTACCTGATAATACCTGGAAGCTCATATCACTTATTTTGGATATCCCCACTGTTAAGGCTAAACGGCAGGGGGAGGGCGGGCGGTAGAAAGATCTTGTAAATAAGCAAGGCTACACTCACTACATTACAACCTAACCTCTTACCAACAATGAATGCGAGTGTATATTCAAAGACACAGAGTAGCAACTGTATTCTGCTGTATTTGTATCATAAGATCTAATATTCATATTTTGTTAATGCTGTCTTGTCAGTGTGTATCTCGGTCAGTAATCTCGTAATCTTGCAGGTAATATTTGTATTTTATTGCATACCGTTCATATTTTCCCGTTCTTCTAATTCATAATTTCATAAAAGGATATTTTCTTCTACATATTCTATATTGTACATAGCAGTCATTATCTCTATTTAAGGATCTCACTTTTCTTTTGTTTTTCAAGATGTCAGAAGATTGATGAAGATATTGAGTGACGATTGGAAAACTGGAGTGGCACGTGAAGAGATATAAAAGATGAAAACGTAATAGAAAAGAACATAAAAAGGACATATTCTACACTGCATGTATGTAAAAATGGGAAGGAAAAGAAAAGGTAAACATGACCGAAGACTGACGACCGGAAGTTGGGAATGGAAGTGTCCAAAACAAAAAACATAAGTATATGTTAGTTATACTTTATTAGAGGTTGAACTGTGCTACAAATTCCCACACGAATATATTCAACAGACTAAATACGCTATTTACATTTAAGTTTATTTTATTTCATCAATTACTAATGTCAGAATTTATAGTTACACCAAGAGGAACCTTATGACCTTGTGTATACCCTTGTATAAAAAAAGAGTATTCACTTGCGATGGCAACACCCTGTTCTTCCCAGTATTCGCCCCTTACTCCATCTACTCACTTCATTAGTTCTTGTTTTCCGTCCATCCACCTCTTCCGTTTTCTTAGGATATAAACACAATCCACTAACATCCTAAGCAGCC
>NC_051428.1:23244906-23252633 GCF_015228065.2 Penaeus monodon | reverse complement strand
TTATTTGAAAACATTAGGGAAAGGTATTCACACGTGTTCTCCCAAACACCTGTCGAAGCAACACTTATCGAGACACACACTTGTATCGTTGGAACAGGTTGTGGGGGGGCCATGGAAACGAGGCTGTGGGACGGACTTGTGGCATCAGTGGCTTGGACAACAGGTTCTCTGGTTCATGCACCGTCTCACAGCAGTAAGCTTGACCCTCCGGAGTCTTGCACCAATATCTGCATTCACTTGGGCCATTGGAGATTCCACTGCCAATAATAGCACTACCACCATGGATTCCGCCACTATTGAAACCGCCGCCGAAGAGGCCACCTCCGTGGACGCCAGCGAAGCCTCCAGGAAGGAATCTGTTGGATCCTTGTCCACCTCTCCTTCGGTCTACACCGGCGGAGACGGCCACCAGGAGGCAACACACAATCACGGATTTGATGCTCTGCAAGAGGAGAAAATGTAATTATATATCGTGATGCATGTTGGTTTACTTTTGTTAAAGTAAAATTATAACTAATTTATATTCAGTCAAGTTTACAACAGGATATGAACATCAAAATGTCTTTTAAAACGGTCGAACATATAGACTATTGGACATTTTGCAACAAACACTCACATTCATTGTTGGTTGGAGGTTAGCGGTGTAATGTGAAGTGGAAGACGCAACGTCGCTTATATACAGGAACTGGCGACCGCCTCCCCTCCCCCTCCCTAACCTGTACGCCTCGCCAGTCGGGATATCCCAAGCCAGCGGCGTGAATTTCCAGGAAACGTATTTGGTTTTCCAGTCCACTTTTTGCTAAATACTTCGGTTCATCTTTTCTTTTAACACTGAAGAAGATGAATATGAGTGATAGAATGTATAGACGAAGAGAAAGAAAAACGTCAGCAGGAAAACCAATTAATTAGAAATACGATGATTATCAGTATTTACCTATATGTCTGCTAATCACGAGGGAGGAAGGGGAAGTAGTTGCAAGCGGGATGGAAGGAGGGAGGAAGGAGGGGAAGAGTACAAGCAAGATAGAAGGCAAGGAGAAATTGAGGGAGGGGAGAGAGCACAAACAAAATGAAAGGAGGAAGGAAAGGAGGGAGGGAAGAGCGGTCAATCGGAATGGAAGGAGATAGTGAGAGAAGGAAGGGGAAAGGCGAGCAAGTAGGATGGAGTGAGAGAGGGAAGGGGAAGAGTACAAGCAGAATAGGAGACAAGGAGGGGTTGAGGGAGGGAAGAGAGCACAAACGGAATGGAAGAAGATAGTGAGGGAGGGAAGGGGAAAAGAGCGCAAAAACGATGGAGGGAGGAAGGGAAGGGGAAGGGGCCAAGGAAGGGTTGCTTGGTATTGTACAACTCGATGACGTCCCACTAACCAGTGTCTGTATAACTATGAAGATCTGTGTCTGGTTTAGCATGTGTTGCTTCAGCAGATTCATATCCCACTACACAGTAATTTGTCAGAAAAAATAGACAGGATTTTAAGTATGTACCATCCGAAATAAGATACAGATAAAGTGTTGTGATAAAACATATCAAACTTAGTTAAGAGTGAATTGATCTTGTATGCATAAAGCGGCGTCATATTCATACATTTCCTTATGCAAACCAAATGTAAGCGAGCATACGCGTCCACTGAAGTGAATGAACTTGAAAAAGAAAGAGAGATTCCTGAAGATGGCAACACTTTACGCGAAGACCTGTTCTTTGCTCTATGACGTCACTGACCACACATTTGATGACGTCACAGTGAGCACGTTTTCCAAATCCCCCCCCCCCTTTTTTTTTTCTCTCTCTCTCTTGTTCAGTTACCTCGCGGCTTTCCCCTATCCCTCTGTTGCTGTACCATCGTGAATTCTCTCATTGTTTTCTGAATATCTGCATGGGCATTATGTATATACATATTTGCACATACACATACACACGCACATATGTTCACACATGTATGTATTTGTGTATTTATCTATTTACAGATATATGCGAATGTAAAGATACTTACATACACACATATACTCCATTGAAAATGCGATAAATAGGCTATTATATTTCATATCAATCTGATTATAATCTAATAGGAGGGATTAAGAAAATACAAAGGGCGCAACACGCACACATATCAATATATATATACGTACACACACACACACACACACACACATACTACATATACATACATGCACACACATACGCGCGCGCACACACACACACACACACACACACACATACTACATATACATACATACACACACATACGCACACACACACACACACACACATATATGTATATATATGTATATATATATATATATATATATATATATATATATATATATATATATATATATATATATATAATGATTTATTACTGAAACTAGATATCTACAAATCGCTTTCCTATTATACTCTTCCAAGATACTCTATACAATCCTCCGACATATGATAGGGATCAAAACAATCAGAAAGATGTGTTTTCATTGTCGCCATAGATTTACATAACATTATCAAATCTCAGATTTCACATCCTCCGTAAATAATCGGAAACCATTCATTCTTTACTCGAGATAACCAGCTCTGAAATGGAAAACGATTGTTGCAAAAAAGTTATGTTTTGTGTATATGTATGACGCCCAATTTGTCACAGTGAACTCGATGCAACAAAAAAACTAGGCTTATGTGGTTTCTTTTAGTATTTACAACCTGGTCGGTAGAAAAAAAAATCATTATACCTTTAGGCTACATTTTTTTTTTTTTACGTGTTCGGTTTATTTATTATAATCTAGACGTCGGGAACAAAGAAATGCAAGGAAGTATAAACATATAAGGATTTATTATTCAATAATAAATACATATCACAGATTTCCTATGTTTTGTTATCAACCGAAAAAAGATGAATTATTAGAATAACCACCTTTAAAAGGGGAGATGATTATTAAAAAATGACGGAGGTTTGCACACGTGTTCTCCCAAACATCTGTCGAAGCAACACTTATCGAGGTCAGCACACTTGTAGTCGTTGGAACAGGTATTGGGAGGCCCATGGAAACGTGGGCATGTGGGACGGACTTGTGGGCAATCCAGTGGCTTGGTACCAACAGGTGTCTCTGGTTCATGCACCGTCTCGCAGCAGTAGGCCTGACCTTCTGGAGTCTTGCACCAATATCTGCATTGGCTTGGACCAGTGGAGACTCCACCGCCGATAATACCACTACCACCGTGGATTCCACCACCATGAATACCGCCGCCGAACAGACCGCCTCCGTGGACGCCACCGAAGCCTCCAGAAAGGAATCTGTTGGATCCTCGTCCACCATTACTTCGGTCCACTCCAGCGGACACGGCCACCATGAGGTAACACACTATCACGGCTTTAATGCTCTGTAAGAGATTATGAAATTACTGACCGATATATATATATATGACAGCTTTATCAACACATTATGAATATCTGACCATATTTATTACGAGACAATATAGTTGTTACTCCCTATCTTAGAATAAGTACTTACATTCATGATTTGTAAGAGGTGAGCTGTGCAATGGTAAGTGGAAGCAGCAACCTCGCTTATATACAGGATCTGGTTTCCGCCCGCCCTCCCCCCGCTTTGCCAGTCGGGATATTCCTGGAAGCGGTATGAGCTTCCAGGTATGCAGAGTACGGTTTCCCAGTTTTTTTTTTGTGTTTTTACGAATTACCCTTGATTCATTACCCTTTATTTCATTAACTTGAGAAATGAAAATCATGCACATATGCACACTAGTGACAGAAGGTATTTCATAATTATATAAAAGCGTGGAAGATGGGAAGTATCTATTCATCTGTCTGTCTATTTATTTGTCTATCCATCTATGCTCAAAACACATATGTATGCATGTAGGTATGTATAAGGATAATACATATAGATGCATGTATGTTTAAATAATCACGTTTATATATACTTACCCATCTCTATCACTTATTAAATCTAGTACACTGGCAGTCTTTATTGCTACGATTAATATCCTTTAGTTTATTTACCATAAGCTGATTTTTGACAGAAAATAAGAACCCAAATTAAGAACAGGACTATAAAATGACAATAAAAAAGACAAAAGAAACGGAAGTGTAGACAAACAGGGCATGAGAAATACTTCGCCTCCGGTACAAGAGATGAGATGCTTAAAAAAAATCTAAAGAAAATAATGAAAGGGGGAATTAATTACAAAGGCAAATTTATTCCCAAAAAGAAATATAGAGAAAAAAAAAATAAAAAGACAATACGTGAAAATACAAGTTCCAAGAAATGAGAAACTGAAATGCTAATCAAGCTATCGTCATTGCTAACAGCATAAACATTCTCAAAGTGATGTAAAGGTATTGCTGTCAGTAACTATATGATAATAATAATAATATCCAGAATTGTCTTCATTTATTATATACTCATTACTGTTATCAATTTGCTGTTGGTGTTTGCTTAGTTTTGATGCAGCGCCAGCAATAATGATTATTTTTGTCTTGTCTTGCTATTTGCCTTCGTTTTTGTGTTGCTTTTTGTTGCTGCTGTGATCATTTTAGCGCTATTTTATCGTCATTTTGATATTGGTGTTATTATTATCTTAATTTCTATTAGCAGTGCAACTAGCTTTACCTATAGTATTGCTATAGGTACCATTATCACTATCTGCATTATTCGTTTACTATTATTTTTTAATTGCTAATTACCAGCATCAATTGAACAATTGGCTGAGTAACAGAAAATTACAGATTATTCCATCAGGAAATCTAAAAGGCAATGTATTCGGATGCTCGACTTTACAGACGACTGAGCTTATCAACTCAATGACGTCACAGTATCCGATGCCAGACTAATCTTCATGAAAATATTTGTCTGCTCTGGAATATTTGTAGGAGTGGATCGTCTTTATATTCTAAGAAAGCGAAGGAGGTGGGTGGACGGAGAACAAGAACTACTAGAGTATATGGGGTTTCGAACTCGATAACGTCACAGTTTCCAGTTCTAGTCTAATCGTCATGAGGGTAATGGGCATGCTTTAGGATGTTAGTGGATTGTGTTTATATCCTAAGAAAACGGAAGAGGTGGATGGACGGAAAACAAGAACTAATGAAGTGAGTAGATGGAGTAAGGGGCGAATACTGGGAAGAACAGGGTGTTGCCATCGCAAGTGAATACTCTTTTTTTATACAAGGGTATACACAAGGTCATAAGGTTCCTCTTGGTGTAACTATAAATTCTGACATTAGTAATTGATGAAATAAAATAAACTTAAATGTAAATAGCGTATTTAGTCTGTTGAATATATTCGTGTGGGAATTTGTAGCACAGTTCAACCTCTAATAAAGTATAACTAACATATACTTATGTTTTTTGTTTTGGACACTTCCATTCCCAACTTCCGGTCGTCAGTCTTCGGTCATGTTTACCTTTTCTTTTCCTTCCCATTTTTACATACATGCAGTGTAGAATATGTCCTTTTTATGTTCTTTTCTATTACGTTTTCATCTTTTATATCTCTTCACGTGCCACTCCAGTTTTCCAATCGTCACTCAATATCTTCATCAATCTTCTGACATCTTGAAAAACAAAAGAAAAGTGAGATCCTTAAATAGAGATAATGACTGCTATGTACAATATAGAATATGTAGAAGAAAATATCCTTTTATGAAATTATGAATTAGAAGAACGGGAAAATATGAACGGTATGCAATAAAATACAAATATTACCTGCAAGATTACGAGATTACTGACCGAGATACACACTGACAAGACAGCATTAACAAAATATGAATATTAGATCTTATGATACAAATACAGCAGAATACAGTTGCTACTCTGTGTCTTTGAATATACACTCGCATTCATTGTTGGTAAGAGGTTAGGTTGTAATGTAGTGAGTGTAGCCTTGCTTATTTACAAGATCTTTCTACCGCCCGCCCTCCCCCTGCCGTTTAGCCTTAACAGTGGGGATATCCAAAATAAGTGATATGAGCTTCCAGTATTATCAGGTACATGGCTTCCCGTTTTTTGTCTTTCTTCATTCAATTTCAGTGAAGACAGAAAGGAAAATTATACATAAAACACAAAAAATGCCCAGATACAAATGACAAAGGTACGAGAAAACGGAAAATCAAGCTTGGGAGCAGAAAAAAAATCATATCTGATATGAAATAACACCGAATTACAGATATTTTGTGATGGTATTACCAGTATTACTATTAGTATTACAATCATAAATATACAGTATGGAATCCAGTCCTGTACCGCTCGTCGCCTGAAATCGGGATGCCCCAGATACGCAACATGAACCGGCTTAGAAAATCTAAATTTCATCTGGGTAACGACTTATAAAAGAAAACGGGAAGAATGCTGACAATGTAAGAATGTCTCTCTTATCCAACAACCGTAATATATATATATATATATATATATATATATATATATATATATATATATGTTATATATATTATATATATATATATATATATATATATATATATATATATATATTCTTTTTCTTTTTTTGTTTTCTTATCTTTTAATCACTTTAACACCGGTTGAATATCCCAGTGTATCACTAGGGCAGACCGTCGATACAGAAACACTGCAAAATAAACAGAAAAAAAAATGAAAATAAAGAATACATCGTAACACGTTTTCTGACTGATAATTCAATATATATATATTGCTCCTGTGATGAGTTTTACCTTCTCTTCTGAACAAATGAATAGATCGATGAAAATATCAGCTCTGCTCTCTTACTTCAGAGACTGTAATTGTAAGAAACGTGATATTTCGCCCATGTTTAGAATATTCAGTTTGTGACCTTTTTATCTATTATCGTAATTTTCCATTTTCTCATTTCATTTAATATTCGATCATGAGTTTAGTCAAGGAGATATATAAAAGATTTGAAAGAAGAAATAAAAGTAATGACTCTGAATATGTTAGGTTGGAAGAGTGGGCAAGAAAGTCATAAGGAACAAAAAGGAAATCAGAAATGGAATATTGAGAGTGAAATCACAGAGCAGAGAGTAAAACCGACAAAAAAGAAAACATAAGGACAGAAGAGAAATGTAGGAATGTAGATTGGAATGGGAAAAAAAGGAAGCGAAAACGTGAAAAGAAATGCAATTTAGAAGGAAGCGGAGTGATTCACAAAACTGCCCCCCCCCAAAAAAAAAAAGAAAAGAACGGTATCCGTTCTCTCTCTCTCTCTCTCTCGCTATGACGTCACCTCCCACGCTGCGTGACGTTGCAGCAAAATCCCCTAGATGTGTTTTCTCTCTCTTGTTGCCAGTCCTCTTACTCTCTTTTCGCTTTTCTCTTCTAGCTCCTCTTTTATTTACTTCCCCTCCTCCCTTTTCACTCGATCTCCTCTTACTCTTCCTTTCAAACACTTGCATTCTCCGTTTTTTTATTTATTTATTTATTTTTTATTATTATTATTATTTTTTCTTTTATTAATGCTCTCTCAGCTTCCGTTGTCTTATTGATATATCTATAATTGTTATTCACTGCAATCTAGTTCGTACAAGACGTGATAGCCCGAGCGGAAGGTAGCTAGATATGCAACTTTAATCAAGTGTATCGTATCCTTTCATTTTTTTCCTCTTTCCCTCTTTCATTTCCTTTTCTATTTCCTTTATCTCAGCGCTCTCCTTATTCCTAATGATATTCCCTCCTTGTTTCTTATCTGTTCTTTCATTTTTCTATAATGCCCCTTTTTTGGAATTTATTTT
>NC_051428.1:23224906-23237406 GCF_015228065.2 Penaeus monodon | reverse complement strand
AAGGAATGGAGATCGCAAGGAACGGGCAATGAAGCTTAGGCAACCATAATCCAAATGGCAATGTACTGGCTTTTTTTTTTTTTTCGTTTCACCTCGATGGCGTCATGGTAACCACAGCAATCCGAGCCTAATCATCATGAAGGTATTTACTTCTTCGCAGGATAGAGTCTAGTTATATCCAAAGTAAGCAAGGAGAACAGTGACTCATGGAGGGAGCGAAGCTAAGGAATACCAGTGTTGCCATCTCGATCGAATTCTCCTTTTATACCTATATTATTAGGATCATATTTCGTTTTACTTCACTGGAAATGTTGCCATGGTAGCTAGGTCCTTTTATTTGTTTAAGAATCAGACATAACTAAGAAATAGATGTATGTATGTATGTAATATATATATATATTATGTATATATATATATATATATAATTTTATAATATATATTATGTGTGTGTGTGTGTGTGTGTATGTGTGTTGCGTGTGCGTGTGCATGTGTGCGTGCGTGTGCGTGCGCGTGGTGTGTGTGATGTGGTGTTTGTGTGTACGTGTGTGTGTGTTGTGTACTTATAACTGGCTAACTGAACAAAATTTATCATAGAACAGTAAATTTTATGTAGGCACAGGTAAGCTCATACAAGCGATATTCAGCCCGAGTATTTCCTTTCCATGCGTTTCTCTTTTTGCATATCTTTAGCCCCTAGCCTTTGTCTTCGGTCCTCTTTATTTTATCTTCACCCCGCTTCTCCTGTTTCCCCTCGTCGCTCTGCAACTTCACGAACCTTCTTGCAATCACGGAAAGCTAAGAAAAGCAAGATTCTTGAAACAGGGAAATCCCACTGCCACTGTGTAACATCATCTTAGGGTGCGTCCGTCCTGGTACAAAGGGGTAGGATAGGGGGGAGGACAGGCAGTGATTTCAGTCTGTGAGGCACGTTGCATTTTTTTGGGTGTTTTTGTTTGTCAGTTTTCTTCAATCGAAGCACGATGGTGCGCTCTTCCATAGTAAGTTGTGACTCTTTTTTCAATTCTCAAATTCATAATGGTTATTCAGAGAAGAATATGTTTTGATCATATATATGTACATCCCATATTGTATTGCATACTATTTTGGTCGGGTAAAAGTCTATCCGTCAAGGGAATTAACAGTTTTTTTATATTTTTGGGGCATACTATATTTATATATATATTGTTTTTTTTCACTAGCCTAAGCGATATAGATATTGGGGTTTCAAACCTACTGCAGCGAGACGATCATTAACCAGACACTTCTTGGCATACAAATCCATGACTTGCCACTTGCCCAATGGGCTGGCCCCTGATAGTGTTACTTCGACAGGAAATCGATAATATAATCCCGTAAATAATATGACTTGCACTATTGAGAACACGTACACAGATAAACGACTAGCTGCTGAAATAAACTCGACTGAAAGATTCAGTTGAATATTAATCATATACAAGTGTTACTGACTAAATTAGATTCTTATAGGGACGAATAATAATTTTAAAAAAAGGAAAAGAAAAAAACAGTGACTCGTTCTCAGGTGACTTGACAGTAATGAATAAACGTTAACGTTTTGATTCTAAAATCAAGTTCAAGGTCAACAAGGGCAAGTGATGTTTAATCCACCCAATTTTCTTGTTCTGCGAAAAGTGAGGCCATCAAAGTTGTAATGAGTCATGCTTTTACCGAAACGGTTTTATTATTAAGACACTTGCGTATCTAGCTTCTAGCAAAGAGCGTTAGAGATGGTATGCAAATATACAGACCTTTGTTCTGATGAATCACTCGGTTTCTTAGTGTTATTAAGACAATTAGAGAGTACGAAAGAACGTTTCAAAGTGAAACACGTGAGTCATGACATCACGATCGATCAGGGCTTCTTAACGGGTATTCAGGGAAAGCAAAATAAATTCCAAAAGGGGCATTAATAGAAAAATGAAAGAACAGATAAGAAACAGGAGGGATATCATTAGGAATAAGGGGAGCGCTGAGATAAATGGAAAATAGAACAAGAAATGAATGAGGAAAGAGTAGAAAATGAAAGATACGATACACTTGATTAGTTGCATATCTAGCTACCTTCCGCTCGGCTTCACGTCTTGTACGAACTAGATTGCAGTGAATCACAGGTTAAAGATATATCAATAAGGACCACGAATCTGAGAGAGCATTAAATAAAAGTAAAAATAATGAATAATAATAAAAAATAAATAATAAATAATAAAAACGAGCAATGCAAGTTGTTTGATAAGGAAGAGTAAGAGATATCGAGTGAAAAGGGAGGAGGGGAAGTAATAACAGAGGAGCTAGAAAGAGAAAAGCGAAAGGGAGTAAGAGGCTGGGCACAGAGAGAGAAACACATCTAGGGGATTTTTGGCTGCAACCTTCACGCAGCGTGGGAGGGACGTCATAGCGAGAGATGAGAAGAGATAAACGGATACCGTTCTTTTCTTTTTTTTTTTGGGTGGGGGCAGTTTTGTGATCACTCCCTTCCTTCTAAATTCATTCTTTTCCACTTTTTTCCTTCCTTTTTTTCCCATTCCAATCTACATTCCTACATTTCTTCTTCTGTCCGTATGTTTTTCTTTTTGTGGTGTTTCTCTCTGCTCCTGTGATTTCACTCTCCTATTCCATTTCTGAATTTCCCTTTTTTGTTCTTATGACTTTCTGCCCCCTCTTCCAACCTAACATATTCAGAGTCATTACTTTTTTTTCTTACTTTCAAAATCTTGTTATATATCTCCTTGACTAAACTCATGATCGAATATTAAATAATGAGAAAAGGGAAAATTATATAGATAAAAAGGTCACAAACTGAATATTCTAACATGACGGAATGTCACGTTTCTTCAATTACGAGTCTCTTTGAAGTAAGAGAGCAGAGCTGATATTTTCATCGATCTATTCATTTGTTCAAGAGAAGTAAAACTCATCAAAGAGCAATATATATATATTGAAATTATCATTCAGAAACGTGTTTACGATGGTATTCTTTATTTTTCATTTTTTTTCTGTGTTATTTTTTCAAGTGTATTCTGTATCGACGGTCCTGCCTAGTGATACCTGGGATATTCAGACCGGTGTTAAAAGGATTTAAAAGATACGAAAAGAACAAAAAGAAAAGATATATATATATATAATATAATATATATATATATATATATCTATATATATATATACATATATAATATATGTTATATATATATATGTATATACATATAAGATATTTATATAGATATAATATATAATATATATATATATATTACGTTGTTGATAAGAGAGTACATTCTTACATTGTCAGCCTTCTTTCCCGTTTTCTTTTAGAATGCGTTACACAGGATGAAATTTAGATTTTCTAAGCCGTTTCATGTTGCGTACTGGGGCATGCCCGATTTTCAGGCGACGAGCGGTACAGGACTGGATTCCATACTGGATATTTATCATTGTATACTAATATTAATACTGGTAATCACCTGCACGAAAATATCTGTAATTCGGTTTATTTTCAATATCAATATGATTTTTTTTGTTCTGCTCCCAGCTTGATTTTCCGTTTCTCGTACTTTGTCCCATTTGTATCTGGGCCTTTTTTTGTGTTTTATGTATAATTTTTCCCTTTCTGTCTTCAGCTGAAATTGAAATGAAGAAAGACAAAAAAACGGTAATCCATGTAACGCTGACATACCTGGAAGACTCATATCACTTATTTTGGATATCCCCCTGTTGGGCTAACGGCAGTGGGGGGCGGGCCGGTAGAAAGATCTTGAAATAAGCAATGCTACACTCCTTACATTACAACCTAACACTCTTACCAACATGAATGCGAGTGTATATTCAAAGAACCCAGAGTAGCAACTGTATTTCTGCTGTATTTGTATCATAAAGGATCTTATATTCATATTTTTTAAATACGGTCTTGTCAGTGTTATCTCGTCGTAATCTCGTAATCTTGCAGGTAATATTTTGTATTTTATTGCATACCGTTCATATTTTCCTCGTTCTTCCTAATTCATAATTTCATAAAGGGATATTTTCTTCTACATATTCTATATTGTACATAGCAGTCATTATCTCTATTTAAGGATCTCACTTTTCTTTTTGTTTTTTCAGATGTCAGAGAGATTGATGAGAATATTGATGAACGATGGAAAACTGGAATGGCACGTGAAGATATTAAAGATGAAACGTAATATAAAAGACATAAAAGGACATATTCTACACTCATGTTGTAAAAATGGGAAGGAAAAGAAAAGGTAAACATGACCGAAGACTGACGACCGGAAGTTGGGATGAAGTGTCCCAAACAAAAAACATAAGTATATGGTTAGTTATACTTTATTAGAGGTTGAAACGGGCTACGCAAATTCCAGCACGAATATATTCAAACAGACCTAATACGCTATTACATTAAGTTTATTTTATTTCATCAGTACTAATGTCAATTTATAGTTTCACCAAGGAGTAACTTATGACCTTGTGTATACCCTTGTATAAAAAAGAGTATTCTCTTGCGATGGCAACACCCTGGGTTTTTTTTTTTTTTCTTTCCCCAGTATTCGCCCCTTACTCCATTACTCACTTCATTAGTTCTTTTTTCCGTCCCATCCACTCTTCCGTTTTCTAGGATATAAACACAATCCACTAAACATCCTAAAGCATGCCCATTACCCTCATGACGAAGTTAGACTAGAACTGAAACTGTGACCTGTTATCGATGTTCGAAACCCCATATACCTAGTAGTTCTTGTTTCTCCGTCCCCACCCACCTCCTTCGCTGGCTGAGAATATAAAGACGATCACTCCTCAAGTATTCCAGAGCAGACAATATTTCATGAAGATTAGTCTTGAATCGGGATACTGTGACGTCATTGATTGATAAGCTCAGTCGTCTGTACAGTCGAGCATCCCGAATACTTGCCTTTTAGATTTCCTGCTGAATAATCTGTAATTTTTCTGTTACTCATCAAATTGTTTCAATTGATGCTGGTAGTAGCAATTAAAATATAGTAAACGAATATGCAGATATGATAATGGTACCTATAGCAATACTATAGGTAAAGCTAGTTGCACTGCTATAGAAATTACAGATAAGAATAACACCAATATCAATGACGATAATAGCGCTAAAATGATCACAGCACACCAAAATCACACAAAAACGAAGGCAAATAGCAAGACAAGACAAAAATAATCATTAATTGCTGGCGCTGCATCAAAAAACTAACAACACCAACAGCAATTGATAACAGTAATGATATATTAAATGAAGACAATTCTGGATATTATTATTATTTCATATAAGTTTACTTACGCGCATACCTTTTACATCACTTTGAGAATGTTTATGGCTGTTACAACATGACGATATCTTGATTAGCATTCAGTTTCTCATTTCTTGGAACTTGTATTTTCACGTATTGTCTTTTTATTTTTTTTTCTCTATATTTCTTTTGTGGGAATAAATTTTGCCTTTGTAATTAATTCCACCCTTTCATTATTTTCTTTAGATTTTTAAGCATCTCATCTCTTGTATCCGGAGGCGAAGTATTTCTCATGCCCTGTTTGTCTACACTTCCCTTTTTCTTTTGTCTTTTTTATTGTCATTTATATAGTCCTGGTCTTAATTTGGTTCTTATATTTCTGTCAAAAATCAGCTTATGGTAAATAAACTAAAGGATTTATCGTAGCATAAAGACTGCCAGTGTACTAGATTTTTCATAAGGTTTTTTTTTGCTAGAGATGGTTAGTAGATTATCACCCGTGATTATTTAAACATACATGCATCGATATTTTTATCCTTAACATACCTACATGCTACATAGTGGTTTTGAGCATAGATGGTAGACAAATAAATAGACAGACAGATGATAGATGACTTCCCATCATTCCACGCTTTTTAATATAATTCATGAAAATACCTTCGGTCACAGTTGCATATGTGATGATTTTTCATTTCTCAAGTGATGAAGTTAAAGGGTTACTGAATCAAGGTATTCGTAAAAACACAAAAAAAACACTGGGAAACCGTACTCTGCCTACCTGGAAGCTCATACCGCTTCCAGGAATATCCCGACTGGCAAAGGCGGGGGGAGGGCGGGCGAACCATGCCTGTATATAAGCGAGGTTGCTGCTTCACTTACCATTGCACCAGCTCACCCTCTATACAAATCATGAATGAGTACTTATCGTAAGATAGGGAGTAACGACTATATTGTTCTCGTAATAATATTGGTCCCAGATAGTCATATGTGTTTGATAAAGCTGTCATATATATATAATCGTTCATATTTTCATAATCTCTTACAGAGCTTAAAGCCGTGATAGTGTGTTACCTCATGGTGGCCGTGTCTCGCTGGAGTGACCGACGTATTGTGGCGAGGATTCCAACAGATTCCTTTCCTGGAGGCTTCGGTGGCGTCCACGGAAGGCGGTCTGTTCGGCGGCGGTATTCATGGTGGTGGAATCCCACGGTGGTAGTGGTATTTCGGCCGGTGGAGTCTCCACTGGTCCAAGCCAATGGCAGGATATTGGTGCAAGACTCCAGAAGTCAGGCTATGCTGCGTAGACGGTGCATGTAAACCAGCGACACCTTGTTGGTACCAAGCCACTGGATTGCCACAAGTCCGTCCCACATGCCCATCGTTTCCATGGTCCTCCCAAATACCTGTTCCAACGACTACAAATGTGCTACCTCGATAGTGTTGCTCGACGATGTTTTGGGAGAACACGTGTGCAAACTCCTTCATTTTTTAATAATCATCTCCCCTTTTAAAGGTGTTATTTCTAATACTTCATCTTTTTTCGGGTTGAATAACAAACACCATGGAAATCGGTGGAATATGTATTATTATTGAATAGGTAGTCCTTATATGTTTTATACTTCCTTGCATTTCTTTGTTTCCCGACGTCTATATTTAAGAAATAACCGACATACGTAGAAAAAAAAATGTACCGAAAGGTATAATGATTATTTTTTTTCTACCGACCAGTTGTGTAAAACTAAAAGAACCACATAACCTAGTTTTTTTTTTTTTGTTGCATCGAGTTCACTGTGACAATCTGGCGTCATACATATCACAAGAACATAACTTTTTTGCCGAACAGTCGTTTTTCCTTTCAGAGCTGGTTATCTCGATTAAAGAATGAATGGTTTCCGATTATTTACGGGGGAAGATGTGAAATCTGAAGATGTTGATATGTTTTATGTAATCTATGGCGACAATGAAAACACATTTTCTGATTTTTTGATCCTATCATATTCGGAGGATTGTATAGGTATCTTGGAAGAGTAATAATGGAAAGCGATTGTAGATATGTTTTCAATAATAAATTCCATTATATATTGTATATAATATATAATATATATATATATATATAATACATATAATATATATATATATATATATACACAGATATGTGCGTATATGTGGTGTGTGGTGTGTATGTGTGGGTAGAGAAATAGGGAAAGCGATTTGTAAGATATCTATTTTCAGTAATAAATCATTATATATTAGGCTGATATATAATATAGGTATATATATAGTATATATATATATATAATATATTTAACTTATATATACATTATGTGTCTGTGCGTGTGTGTGTGCGTATTTGTGTGTATGTATTTGTATATATAGTTTGTTTGTGTGTGTGTGTGTGTGTGCCGCGCGTATGTGTGTGCATGTATGTTATATGTCGTAGGGTTTGTGTGTGTGTGTGTGTGTACGTATATATATATTGAACGGTGTGGCGTGTTTGCGCCCTTTGTATTTTCTTAATCCCTCCTATTAGATTATAATCAGATTGAATATGAAATATATAGCCTATTTATCGGCATGTTCAATGGAGTATATGTGTGTATGTAGTATCTTTACATTCGCATATATCTGTAATAGATAAATACACAAATACATACATGTGTGGAAACAGATGTGCGTGTATATGTGTATGTCAAATATGGATATACATAATGACCCATGCAGATATTCAGAAACAATGAGAAATTCACGATGGTACAGCAACAGAGGATAGGGGAAGCCGCGAGGTAACTGAACAAGAGAGGAGAGAAAAAAAAAATGGGGGGGGGGGATTTGGGAAAGACTGTGCTCCTGTGACTCATCAAATGTGTGGTCAGTGACGTCAAGAGCAAAGAACAGGTTCTTCGCGGAAAGTGTTGGGGCCCCCCATCTTAGGAATCTCTCTTTCTTTTTCAAGTTCTTTCACTTCAGTGGACGCTTATGCTCGCTACATTGGTTTGCATAAGGAAATGTATTAAGATGAACTCCGCTTTGTGCATACAAGATCATTCCACTCTTAACTAGTTTGATATGTTTTATACAAGCCTTTATCTGTATCTTATTTCGGATGGTACATACTTAAAACTCCTGTGCTATTTTTTCTGACAAGATTACTGTGTAGTGGGATATGAATCTGCTGAAGCAACACATGCTACCCAGACACCAGATCTTCATGTGTTATACAGACACTGGTTAGTGGGCTACTATCGAGTGTTGTACAATACCAAAGCACCCCTTCCTTGGCCCCTTCCCTTCCCTTCCTCCCTCCTCGTTTTTGAGCGCTCTTTTCCCCTTCCCGCCCTTCACTATCTTTCTTCATCCGTGTTTGGGCTCTCTTTCCCTCCCACCCCTCCTTGTCCTCCTATTCTCTTGTACTCTTCCCTTCCCTCTCTCACTCCATCCTACTTGGCTCGGCCTTTCCCCTTCCTTCTCTCACTTCTCCTTCCATTCTCCGATTGGACCGCCTTCTTCCCTCCCTCCTTTCCTTCCTCCTTTCAGTTTGTTGTGCTCTCTCCCCTCCTCAATGTCTCCTTGCCCTTCTATCTTGCTATATCTTCCCCTCCTTCCTCCCTCCTTCCATCCCGCCTTGCAACTACTTCCCCTTCCTCCCTCGTGATTAGCAGACATATCGGTAAAATCGATAATCATCGTATTTCTAAATTAATTGTTTTTCTGCTGACGTTTTTCCTTTCTCTTCGTCTATACATTCTATCACTCATATTCATCTTCTTCAGTGTTAAAAGAAAAGATGAACGAGTAATTTTAGCAAAAAGTGGACTGGAAACCAAATACGTTTCCTGGAATTCACGCCGCTGCTTGGGATATCCCGCTGGCGAGCGTACAAGTTAGGGAGGGGGAGGGGAGGCTGTCGCCAGTTCCTGTATGTAGCACGTTGCGTCTTCCCTTCACATTGACAGCCGCTAACCCCAACCAACAATGAATTTGAAGTGTTTGTTGCAAATGTCCAATAGTCTATACTGTTCCACGTTTTAAAAAACATTTTGATTTCATATCTGTTGTAAACGTGACTGATATAAATTAGTTATAATTTGTACTTTAACCAAATATAAACCCAACATGCATCACGATATAAATTACATTTTCTCCTCTTGCATAGCATCAAATCCGTGATTGTGTGTTGCCCTCCTGGTGCCGTCTCCTGCCGGTGAGACCGAAGGGAGGTGGACAAGGGATCCAACGATTCCCTTTCCTGAAGGCTTCGCTGGCGTCCCACGGAGGTTGCCCTCTTCGGCGGCGGTTTCAATAGTGCGGAATCCATGGTGGTAGTGCTATTATTGGCAGTGGATCTTTTCCCCCCCCCCCCCCCCAAAAATGGCCCCCAAGTGAATGCAGATAAGTTGTGCAAGACTCCGGAGGTCAAGCGTACGCTGTTGAGACTGTGCATGACCAGAGACCATGTTGTTCCACAGCACTGGATTACTCCCACAAGTCCGTCCCACATGCTCTCGTTTTCCATGGCCCCCCACAACCTGTTCCAACGACTACAAGTGTGCGTGGTCTCGGGGATAAGGTTCTTCGACAGGTGTGTGGAGAACACGGTGTGCAAACCTCCCTCCATTTTCAATAATCCATTTCCCTTTTAAAGTGGTTTATTGCGAATATTAGGGTCATCGTTTTCCTGGTGATAATGAAATAAAAAACTGTGATTGTAGATATTTTATTTTTGAATAATAAAACCTTATATTTATACTTTGCATTTGCTCGTGTAACACTTAGTCTATATTACAATGAATCCAAAGTAAACAACCGGAAAAGTTAATCCCGATATATATTGAAATCGATCCATGTCTCATATGCGAGGGTAGTGACATACATAAAGAAAACAAAGAAACATAGTTTTTTTTGTTGAACAGTTGTTAATTGATAAAGTCGTGGGCGTAAATAAATATTATACATGAAATGCCTCTAATTTCTGTGATATATATGTAGAAATGTCATGGAGTGGACATCTCATGATCCATGGAAATTTTCATACATACTATCTGATAATTATCGTATCATGAATGATGCATAAACACTTTTATAGTCTGTTTTATGCACATATTGGGTTAGGAATTCATGGTGATTTTAATAGGTATGCATGCCGCGTATACTTGCTTTAAATGTTTTTCCAAAAACATGCAGAGATATTTTCCCAACAACCTAATAATTCCATTCAGAGTTTTGTTATCTCGATAAGAAAAAATGTTTCTCGAGTATTAACGAGGACATGGAGACCTTTGACCTGAGAATATTTATAATTAAAAATCGTTCACCTTTCTTGTGTTTGTTGTTGTTGTCTTAGACCCTTATTTGCAACAGGGGAAAAAAAAAAAAATTTCGGAGGGATTGTTTAGAGTTTCATGAGTAAAGCTAAAAGATTCATCCATTTTATCTTGCTAATATTCATCTCCCCGTTTAAAGGTAAATGTCGTTAATAAGGGGTTATCGGTTTCAAGATGATAACGATAAATAACAAAATTTTGTAGAAATTTATTCTAATAATAAATTGTCATATATATATATATATATATATATATATATATATATATATATATATATATATATATATATATTCCATTTCCTCTCCTGCATCTAGATCATCCTGCATCAAACTGAACATTAATTTGAAGTACATTGATCTCAACCAACCATAAAAGCCTACATTATCGCATTGTGACAGGCGTATAAAATGTTATATTATAGCCATTGGTTTCGATGGAGATTCCTTTAACTGGGACTTTCCCACTTCTGACTATATTGAAAACGCTGTAACCCTGAGGGAGTGAGAGGACCAAAGAAAGAGATAGATAGAGAGAGAAAGAGAGAGAGAGAGAGAGAGAGAGAGAGAGAGCATAAACAGAGATTTGGAGGGCAACGTCACTATGCATATGGCTGATGACGTCACAGAGTAAAGCCAGTGCATTAAGCGTTTCCTTCGTCTGGAATAATTTTATCCTTTATTCACTTTTGCGACGGAACATCTCTCCTCCATCGGCTTGTATTTCTGTCAATATTGAGTTCAATACTCTAACAACTTATATGAATCCCCCCCCCCTATTCTTCTTGATCTCCCTTCCCTCTCTATGCAACATGCATACGTCCCGATATATATTTTGGGGTTTCCCTTTATTTTCTTACTATTATGAACCTAATATAGAGGAATGTCACTATGATATAAATAATGTTAATGGTATTGTGTAGGGTTCTTCAACATGACTAAGGATATTCTTTTGCAGTTTGGAATCTAGTGATTTTAGTAGAAGGTTAGCTGATATTTAAGCTATTGAATTTTAACGTTTCTTTATAAATCTGACCATCAAAGTTTAATCTGATCCCAAGCAATTCTGCAAATCTCGATTTACTTAATAATCGTTGGTTTTCCAGTTTTCTTTCTTTTTTTACTTTTTTTTACATGTTACATTTACATTCTTTCATCCCTATATCTAATTATAATCAAATTGAACACATATATGAAGTACATTGATCTCAGCTAACCATAAATGCTTACTTTATAGTATTGTGATTGCCGCAAAATAAATAATAGATCAATTGATGAGGAATATGGGAGTGGTACTAATACTGCTAAATATATGATACGTACATATGGATGAATAACAACGTATACGTACATTATTAGATTCCACCTATTATTTTGTTTCTTTTCCTTAACATTACTTCTGTTGTTGTTTTTTTCTTCTTCTTATTCAGGTATCAATAGATTATATACTGATTAATGAATTATTAGCTAATTATCTTTCCAGGGAAAAAATATTAAGTGAAAAAGCAGCAGAGGCAGAGAGGGGGGTAGGGAGGGAGGGGGGACATAAACAGGGTTCTGGAAGGCAACGTCACTGAGCACATGGCTGATGACGTCACAGAGTAAAATACAAGTCAGTAGCCACCGCTTGGAGTGTTGCCAATGTCAAGAACCGTGCTTCCGTTTTTTTTCGCTGGCTTATTGCATATTTATTATCTAAAGTTAATTAAGACTGAACGGAAACTACACGCGTAAAATAGACTTCCGCGATTCTCTATCCCCTAACCTTTATGAAATTAATTTATAGGAGACCCTATGATAAAAGAAGTGATGATTAAGATTGCCGTGATTGAGGGAGGTGACTCTTTCGGCAGCGATTTAGTAGAAGTAAAGGTAAATACTGATAATCATCTTTTTTTCAAAATGCTCAAAAAAAAGTTTTT
>NC_051428.1:23127806-23224806 GCF_015228065.2 Penaeus monodon | reverse complement strand
GGCCCAAGTGAATGCAGATATTGGTGCAAGACTCCAGAGGGTCAAGCCTACTGCTGCGAGACGGTGCATGAACCAGAGACACCTGTTGGCACCAAGCCACTGGATTGCCCACAAGTCCGTCCCACATGCCCACGTTTCCATGGGCCCCCCAATACCTGTTCCAACGACTACAAGTGTGCTGGCATCGATAAGTGTTGCTTCGACAGGTGTTTAGGAGAACACGTATGCAAGCCTCCCTCGTTTTTCAATAACCATCTCCCCTTTTAAAGTTGGTTATTGTTAATAAATATCCATCGGTTTTCCGATTGAAAACGGAAGATAGGAAATCTGTTATCTGTAGATATTTATTTTTTAATAATATATCCTTATATGTTTATATTTCCTTGCATTTCTTTCGTCCCTTCGTCTACATTATGATAATGAAATAGAGCACTGGAAAGAAAGTAATGCGAATATATTGATCTATCAGATAGGGTAGTAAATGCACCAAAAAAACTAGTTTTTCGTTGAGTCAAGTTTACTGTGACAAATATAAGTGTGAAAGAGAATTAATATCTTTACAGTGCGTATGTATTATATGCGTATGAATTTTATCTTCATCTGAAATACTTATAATTTCTGATAAATCTCGTAAGCCGTGAAAAAATACTACTTATTTACTGTATCATGAATGACGCATAAACACTTCTTTTTTTGGGCAGTTTCCTGAATAAATTAAATTAGGGATACATGGAGATTTAAGTATACGTATCCGTGTATACTTGCATTTCCGTGTTTTCAAAAACGCACGCATGAACGTTTTTCATCAAACATTTTCAATTTCCAAGCTGGTTATCGTGAGGATGTGAAAGCTGTGATTTGACAATGCTATTTTCCTATAGTAAATCTATGAATGCTTAATGAATACTCAACTTTCTGATGCCTGTTTGTTCTTTCGATCCCTGTTTTAACAACAGATCTCAGAGGATTGTATAGAGTATCTTGTAAAAAAAGAAATATATATATATAATTTTTTACCCTTCTTAATAATCATCTCCCCTTTCAAAGGTTATTGTTAATGAAGGGTTTCTGGTTATATATGATATTGTCAAGGGTTTCTGTTTGGTATGGTCTTTTTAGCCCCTTTTTGTTTCTTTTGGAATGATCGATGGTTGATTTAGCCACTCGGGAAATAAAGGAAACGTGCTTTCATAAGCCAATTGTATATTTGCAAATATTTACAAGGGAATCAAGTGAATTGATAATATGGCTGACAAGTCGTATATAAGCGAGCCCATGGCGCCGAGAGTTGCCTGTACAGGTGATGGGATTTGTGGAGCTTGAGCTTGCAAATGGAACTCTTATCTCTGGTTCGTTCATGGAGTTCATTACTATGGGTACCAGGGTCTTTATAAATTTCACAGGAAGTCATCGTCACTGCTTCGGTGTGAGAACTAAACTCCTTTAACACGCGCAAATAATACACACACAGCAAAACAAACAAGCAAATAATCATCTAGCGGCTAGAAGCATCGATTGATGTGAAACCAACACCAAATAAAATACCCTTCACAAATATATATATATATATATATATATATATATATATATATATATATATATATATATATATGTATATATATTGTATATATATATATATATATTGTATATATATATATATATATATATATATATATATATATATTGTATATATATATATATTGTATATATATATATATATATATATATATATATATATATATATATATGTGTGTGTGTGTGTGTGTGTGTGTGTGTGTGTGTGTGTGTGTGTGTGTGTTTATGTATGTATTTATCCCTTGCTTTTCTTTAACCCCTCCTTATAGATTATAATCAACCGAACATTCATATGAAGTGCACTGATCTTAACCTACCATAAAAACATAACTTATTGTAAAACACATAATATTACAAGCAATGGTTTCACTTCTGGTAACTGCTATTTCGATAGCAATAAAAGGGTTAGTGAATACACAAATGTTTACATATGCTCATATAATTTTGTCCATGCAAATACTAAGAAAACAAAGAAGTTACAAAGTTGCAACAACAGAGCAAGTGAGTTCAGCCGGAGAAAAAAACATTGGGATTTAGGTGGCGTCACAGTGACGTCACAGAATAAAGAACAGGTCTTCGCGTAAAGTGTTGCCATCTTCAGGAATATCTTTTTCTAATTCATTCATTTGAGTTGACGGGTAGTTCTTGATTAAATTTTTGTAAACATGGAGATATATGGCTATCACACAACTCTAGGAACACGAATTCACTTCTCTCTTAATTGATTCGAGGATGTTTTATCATAATACTACATCTGTATGTTATTTGTGAAGTGGAAGTTAAAATCCTGATTCTGTTTCTAACGAAATACTGTAGTGTGATATGAATCTGCTGCAGCAGCACATGTTAAACCAGACAGAAAACTTCATAGTTATGAGGAAACTGGTTAGTGTGACGTCATAGAGTTTGGGAAAATACCTAGCAACCCTTCCCTTTCACCCTCCCCCCTCCCTGCCGTCTTCCTCCTCCATCCCTCCCTCCATCCCTGCACCCCTCTCCTTTTGTATACTCTTCCCTCTCTCCCTTCCCCCCTCATTATGTGCCTTCGTCCCTTCTGTTTGTGCTCTCTTCTCTCCCTTAATCCATCCTTGCTTCAAATGCTACTTGTACACTCCCTCTCCTTCTATCCTGCTTGCATCCTTCTTCCCTCCCTCTCTTCCTCCTTCAATTCTCCTTACACCCTGCCCCCACTTTACCCTTCTTCCTTCTTCCTGCAGTCATTCCTTGCTGCTTACACCCTTGCCGTCCCTTCCTCTCTCCTCCCCCGTGATTGCATGAGGCGGCGACTGTTTTGATAAATTTTGGTAGATGTATAAGTAAATAATGATAATCGTCCTTTCTTTGTGAAATGCCATTTTTGTATAGCTGACTCATATTTCCTAATTGAGCGCTGATTTTTTCTTTCTCTACTTCCATCTATACATTTTATCATTGTCACTGATCATCATCAATGAAAAATCGAGTCGACGTATTTCGCAAGAAGTGAGCTGGAAAACCAGACACGATACATGGAAAGTCACGCCGCTGGCTTGGGATATCCCGACTGGCGTGGTGAAGAGGTACGGGGGAGGGGGGTCGGCCACCAGTTCCTGTATATAAGCGACATTCTATCCTCCACTCTCCACATTACACAGCTATACTCTAACAACAATGAATGTGAGTACTTATTGCAAGATGCACTGTGTTATATGTTCGACTGTTTTGAAAGATATTTGATGTTTATATTCTGTTGTGATCTTCACTATAAACTATATGTATATATATATACATATATATAACAGTAAACCAATATATACCATTATATATAATTTCGTTATCTCCTCTTGCAGAGCTACAAAGCCAGATATACTTTAGCAACTATTACCCAATATGCATCATGATGGATAATTCCCTTATCTCCTCTTGTAGAGCATCAAATCCGTGATTGTGTGTTGCCTCCTGGTGGCCGTCTCCGCCGGTGTAGACCGAAGTAGAGGTGGACAAGGATCCAACAGATTCCTTCCTGGAGGCTTCGCTGGGGTCCACGGAGCTGGCCTCTTCGGCGGCGGTTTCAGTGGTGGCGGAATCCATGGTGGTGGAATCCACAGTGGTAGTGGTATTAACGGAGGTGGAATCTCTAATGGCCCAAGCCAATGCAGATATTGGTGCAAGACTCCGGAGGGTCAAGCCTACTGCTGCGAGACGGTGCATGAACCAGAGACACCTGTTGGTACCAAGCCCCTCAATTGCCCACAAGTCCGTCCCACATGCCCACGATTCCATGGCCCCCCCATAACCTGTTCCAACGATTACAAATGTGCTGGCCTCGATAAGTGTTGCTTCGACAGGTGTTTGGGAGAACACGTGTGCAAACCTCCCTCATTTTTCAATAATCATCTCCCCTTTTAAAGGTGGTTATTACTAATATTAAGTCTTCGGTTTCCTGGTTGATAACAGAAGATAAGAAAACTGTGATTTGTAGATATTTATTTTTGAATAATAAAACCTTACACATTTATACTTGCATTTCTCTGTACACCTTGTCTATATTATAATAAATTGAACACCGGAAAAAAAGTAATCCGAATATAAATTGATCTATCACTTTTTTCATATTCGGGGGTAGTGAATACATAAAGAAACCATAGAAACCTAGTTTTTTTGTTGAAACGAGTTCATTGTGACAATCGTAGGCGTAAATAAATAGTATACCTGAAATACTTATAATTTCTGGTGAATATATCGTCGAAATGCATAGAGTGCATCTCATGAGCCATGGAAATTTTCATACATATATCTGGTAATTTATCGTATCATGAATGATGCATAAAACATTTTTATAGTCTGTTTTATGCACATATTGGGTTAGGAATTCATGGTGATTTTAATAAGCGTATACATACAGCGTATACTTGCTTTTACATGTTTTCAAAAACATGCAGAAATATTTCCCAACAACCATATTCCATTTCAGAGTTGGTTATCTCGAGTAAAGAATGAAAAATGTTTTCCGAGTATTGACGAGGACATGAGACCTTTGACTTGAGAATATTATCATAATTAATAAGTAGTCATCTTTCTGGTGTTTGTTTGTATATTATAATTAATGAGTAGTCAACGTTTTGATGTTTGTATCTTTGACCCTTATTTTAGCAACAGATTTCGGAGGATTGTTTAAAGTATCTTGAGTAAAACTAAAAGATCATCCATTTATCTTTCTTAATATTCATCTCCCCGTTTAAAGGTAAATGTCGTTAATAAGGGTTTATCGGTTTCAAGATAATAACGATAAATTGCAAAATTTTGTAGAAATTTATTTTTAATAATAAATTGTCATATATATATATATATATATTGCATTTGTTTAATCCTGCATCTAAATCATCCTGCATCAAACTGAACATTAATTTGAAGTACATTGATCTCAACCAACCAGAAAAGCCTACATTATCGCATTGGGACTGGCGTATAAAATGTTATATTATAGGCATTGGTTTCGATGGAGATTCCTTTAACTGGGATTTTCCCACTTCTGACTATATTGAAAACGCTGTAACCCTGAGGAAGAGAGAGGACCAAAGAAAGAGAGAGCCAGAGAGAGAAGGAGAGAGAGAGAGAGAGAGAGAGCATAAACAGAGATTTGGAGGGCAACGTCACTATGCATATGGCTGATGACGTCACAGAGTAAAGCCAGTGCATTAAGCGTTTCCTTCGTCTGGAATAATTTTATCCTTTATTGAATTTTGCGACGGAACATATCTCCTCCATCGGCTTGTATTTCTGTCAATATTGAGTTCAATACTCTAGCAACTTATATGAATCCCCCCCCCCCCTATTCTTCTTGATCTCCCTTCCCTCTCTATGCAACATGCATACGTCCCGATATATATTTTGGGGTTTCCGTTTATTTTCTTACTATTATGAACCTAATATAGAGGAATGTCACTATGATATAAATAATGTTAATGGTATTGTGTAGGGTTCTTCAACATGACTAAGGATATTCTTTTGCAGTTTGGAATCTAGTGATTTTAGTAGAAGGTAAGGCTGATATTTAAGCTTTCTCTATTGAATTTTAAAGTTTCTTTATAAATCTCGCCATTAAAGTATAGTCTGATCCCAAGCAATTCTGCAAATCCCGATTTACTTAATAATCGTTGGTTTTCCAGTTTTCTTTTTTACATGTTACATTTACATTGTTTCATCCCTACATCTAATTATAATCAAATTGAACACAGATATGAAGTACATTGATCTCAGCTAACCATAAATGCCTACTTTATCGAATTGTGATTGCCGCAAAATAAATAATAGATCAATTGATGAGGAATAAGGCAGTGGTACTAATACATATGGATGAATAACAACGTATACGTAAATTATTAGATTCCACCTACTATTTTTTGTTTCTTTTCCTAAACATTACTTCTGTTTTGTTCTTTTCTTTTTATTCAGGTAGCAATAGATTATTTACTGATTAATGAATTATTAGCTAATTATCTTTCCAGGGGAAAAAAATTAAGTGAAAAAGCAGCAGAGGCAGAAAGAGGGGTGGTAGGGAGGGAGGGGGGACATAAACAGGGTTCTGGAAGGCAACGTCACTGAGCACATGGCTGATGACGTCACAGAGGAAAATACAAGTCAGTAGCTACCGCTTGGAGTGTTGCCAATGTCAAGAACCGTGCTTCCGCTTTTTTTTCGCTGGCTTATTGCATATTTATTATCTAAAGTTAATTAAGACTGAACGGAAACTACACGTGTAAAATAGACTTCCGCGATTCTCTATCCCCTAACCTTTATGAAATTAATTTATAGGAGACCCTATGATAAAAGAAGTGATGATTAAGATTGCCGTGATTGAGGGAGGTGACTCTTTCGGCAGCGATTTTAGTAGAAGTAAAGGTAAATACTGATAATCAGTCTGTTTCAAATGCCAGTTTTGTATAGCTTCATTTAAATGGTAAGAAATAATGCAGACTCGAATTAAAAAAAAAAAATCCTGTTATCTGACTTTTTCACTTTCCATCTTTACATTTTATCACTGTCATTTTCATCTTTGTCATCACCGAAAATAAGGCAAGAGTAATCAAAGTACATGGCTAAAACCGAAATGAAAAACCAAACGTGATACCAGAAATTGCCGCTGGCGTGGGATATCCCGACTGGCGAGGCGAAGAGGTTGGGGAGAGGGGGGAGGGAAGCGGCCGTCAGTTCCTGTATATAAGCGACGTTTTACTTCCACTCTCCACATTACACAGCTAACCTTTAAGCAACAATGAATGTGAGTGCTATTTGCAAGATGCGCTACAGCATTTATGTTTGACCGTGTTAGAGGCATTTTGATGTTAATATCCTGTTCTGAACTTGTTTGATTATATTATATACCCTTTTACTTTAACGAGGATAAGCCAATATGCATCATGATAGATAATTCCCTTATCTCCTCTTGCAGAGCATCAAATCCGTGATTGTGTGTTGCCTCCTGGTGACCGTCTCGGCCGGTGTAGACCGAAGTAGAGGTGGACAAGGATCCAACAGATTCCTTCCCGGGGGCTTCGCCGGCGCCCACGGAGGTGGTCTCCTTAACGGCGGCTTTAATGGTGGCGGAATCCATGGTGGAATTCATGGTGGCGGTATCCATGGTGGTGGAATCCACGGTGGCAGTGGTATTATCGGAACTGGAATCTCCAATGGCCCAAGTGAATGCAGATATTGGTGCAAGACTCCGGAGGGTCAAGCCTACTGCTGCGAGACGGTGCATGAACCAGAGACTCCTGTTGGTACCAAGCCACTAGATTGCCCACAAGTCCGTCCTACATGTCCACGTTTCCATGGGCCCCCCAATACCTGTTCCAACGACTATAAGTGTGCTGGCCTCGATAAGTGTTGCTTCGACAGGTGTTTGGGAGAACACGTGTGCAAACCTCCCTCATTTTTCAATAACCATCTACCCTTTTAAAGGTGGTTATCGCTAATAAAGAGTCATTGGTTTTCCGCTTGATAACGGAATATAGGAAATCTGTGATTTGTACATATTTACATTTTAATAATAAATCATATATTTATATTTTCTTGCACTTGTTTAATCCCCGCATCTAGATTATAATCAAATTGAACATAGATATAAAGTACATTGATCTCTTGCAAATATAAAAGCCTACTTTATCGTATTGTGAATCACATAAAACATATGTCTGTTGCAGCAACATATGCTAAACCAGACATAGATCCCCATGGTTAGTGTGATGTCACAGAGTTTGGAAAATGCCTGACAATTTTTCACTGTACCTTTCCCCCTTTCTGCCTACCTTCCCCTCTCTATCCATCCTGCTTGTAACCTCCCCCTTCCCTGTCTCTCCCTCCCTCCATCCCCGACACCTATCCTACTTGCACTTTTCTCCCCCTTCCTCCCTTACTATTTCCTTCCAGTCTGTTTGTACCCTTTTTTTGTCTCATATTTCCTGCCACATATCCTGCTTGCACTCTCCTCTCCCTCTCTTCCTTCTCTGTCTGTCTCCTTTCCGTTATATTCGTGCCTTCTTTCCTTCTTCCATTCTTCATTCCATTCACCTTGAACCTTACCCCAGCTTTACTTCCCTTCCATCTTCCAACGTGTTTACACTACCGCCCCCCTCCTTCCGTCCTGTCTACACTCACACTATCCCTTTCCTCCGTCCTACCCCTTACGCCTTCCATTCTGCTTGCACCCAAGTGTATATTCTAGAGGGATTTTCTTTAATCCTATAACTTACCATTGGTCCATTGCATTTAAGATTATTTCTTTATGGTGTGGAAATAAAGGAATTGATTTTTTGTATAAGTATTAATTTTAGAAAAAAAAGTATCTACAAAGCGCTCACTCCACATTCGATTATAAGCCTATGAAAAGGGAAGTAATTGTGAGTATGTGACGTAGGCTTGCATACGTGTTCTTCAAAATACCCGTCGATTCTAATACTAAAGACATAATGATAAATGTGGATGACATAAATGGATGTATGTCTAAAGATTCCACTCCTTCAAGATTACTTATTTCTCTGCATTCTCTTAATGTTGACCTTATTTTGCCCTTTTCTTCATCCCTTCGTTTTAATCAATATATCATTCGCTAATTAATAAATCAATTTCTGATTAATTTTCCGAAAAAAAAAAATAGGAAGATGGAGAGCAAGAGCTACTGAGAGACGGAAGAGAGAGAGGGGGCTTTTTTTTTTCTTTCTTTCTTTCTTTCTTTTTTTTGATAAAGTTATTAGGGGCAGGAAGAGAGAGAGAGAGAGGAGAGGAAGAGAGAGAATAAGGAGGAGGAGGGAAAGAGGAGGAGGAAGAAGAAAAAAGAGAGAAAGCTTAAACAACGATCTGGAAGGGAACGGTGACTGAGTCCACGGCTGATGACGTCATAGAGGAAAGTACAAGTCTAGTAGCCATTGCATGGAACGTTGCCATCGTCAAGAATTTTGCTTCTGTTTATTTATTTATTTTTATTTATTTATTTATTTATTATCATTATTTATTTTTTATCTTTATTATTATTTTGTTTTGTTTTTTGCCGGACTCTCTCGCTTCCACTGGCATGGAGTATTTTCATTATTTGACTGAATTACGACCGAGCTGAAGCTTCGCACGTGTAAAAGATTTCCGTGGATTCTCTGCCCTGACTTTTATGAAACTGATTTAGAGGAGACACTAATAAAGAAGGCATGGTTAATAGTGTAAGGGACTTCTTCCTCGTGATTGAGGGATGCGACTATTTAAGTAGCAATTTTAGCTGAAACAGAGGTAAATATTGAGTCTTTCTTTTTCAAATACTTTTTAGTGGTAAGATTCTCCTGTAATTTGACATTTTCGCTCTCCATCGCTACATTTTATCACTGTCATTTTCATCTTTGTCGTCAGTGAAAATAAGGTAAGAGGAATCGAAGTATTTAGCAAAAAGCGCAATGGAAAACTAAACACGATAGCAGAAAGTGCCGCTGGCGTGGGATATCCCGACTGCCTAGGCGGAGAGGTAGGGAAGAGGGGGAGGGGGAGGTGGCCGCCAGTTCCTGTATATAAGCGACGTTGTACTTCCACTCTCTACATTGCACAGCTAACCTTTAAGCAACAATGAATGTGAGTGCTATTTGCAAGATACCTTTCAGTTTTATGCTTGACCGTTTTAGAGGCACTTTGATATTGATATCTTGTTACGAACTTATTTGATTACAAATTAGACATGATTTTACAATGATAAACCAATATGTATCATGATGGATAATTCTCTTACCTCCTCTTGCAGAGCATCAAAGCCGTGATTGTGTGTTGCCTCCTGGTGACCGTCTCCGCCGGTGTAGACCGAAGGAGAGGTGGACAAGGATCCAACAGATTCCTTCCTGGAGGCTTCGGCAGCGGTTTTAATGGTGGTGGAATCCATGGTGGAATTCATGGTGGCGGTATCCATGGTGGAGTCCACGGTGGTAGTGCTATTATTGGCGGTGGAATCTCTAATGGCCCAAGTGAATGCAGATATTGGTGCAAGACTCCGGAGGGTCAAGCCTACTGCTGCGAGACGGTGCATGAACCAGAGACACCTGTTGGCACCAAGCCACTGGATTGCCCACAAGTCCGTCCCACATGCCCACGTTTCCATGGGCCCCCCAATACCTGTTCCAACGACTACAAGTGTGCTGGCCTCGATAAGTGTTGCTTCGACAGGTGTTTAGGAGAACACGTATGCAAACCTCCCTCATTCTTCAATAACCATCTCCCCTTTTAAAGTTGGTTATTGTTAATAAATATCCATCGGTTTTCCGATTGAAAACGGAAGATAGGAAATCTGTTATTTGTAGATATTTATTTTTTAATAATATATCCTTATATGTTTATATTTCCTTGCATTTCTTTCGTCTCTTCGTCTACATTATGATAATGAAATAGAACACTGGAAAGAAAGTAATGCGAATATATTGATCTATCAGATAGGGTAGTAAATGCACCAAAAAAACTAAGTTTTTCGTTGAGTCAAGTTTACTGTGACAAATATAAGTGTGAAAGAGAATTAATATCTTTACAGTGCGTATGTATTATATGCGTATGAATTTTATCTTCATCTGAAATACTTATAATTTCTGATAAATCTCGTAAGCCGTGAAAAAATACTACTTATTTACTGTATCATGAATGACGCATAAACACTTCTTTTTATGGGCAGTTTCCTGAATAAATTATATTAGGGATACATGGAGATTTAAGTATACGTATCCGTGTATACTTGCATTTCCGTGTTTTCAAAAACGCACGCATGAACGTTTTTCATCAAACATTTTCAATTTCCAAGCTGGTTATCTTGAGGATGTGAAAGCTGTGATTTGACAATGCTATTTTCCAATAGTAAATCTATGAATGCTTAATGAATACTCAACTTTCTGATGCCTGTTTGTTCTTTCGATCCCTGTTTTAACAACAGATCTCAGAGGATTGTATAGAGTATCTTGTAAAAAAAGAAATATATATATATAATTTTTTACCCTTCTTAATAATCATCTCCCCTTTCAAAGGTTATTGTTAATGAGGGGTTTCTGGTTATATATGATATTGTCAAGGGTTTCTGTTTGATATGGTCTTTTTAGCCCCTTTTTGTTTCTTTTGGAATGATCAATGGTTGATTTAGCCACTCGGGGAATAAAGGAAACGTGCTTTCATAAGCCAATTGTATATTCACAAATATTTACAAGGGAATCAAGTGAATTGATAATATGGCTGACAAGTCGTATATAAGCGAGCCCATGGCGCCGAAAGTTGCCTGTACAGGTGATGGGATTTGTGGAGCTTGAGCTTACAAATGGAACTCTTATCTCTGGTTCGTTCATGGAGTTCATTACTATGGGTACCAGGGTCTTTATAAATTCCACAGGAAGTCATCGTCACTGCTTCGGTGTGAGAACTAAACTCCTTTAACACGCGCAAATAATACACACACAGCAAAACAAACAAGCAAATAATCATCTAGCGGCTAGAAGCATCGATTGATGTGAAACCAACACCAAATGAAATACCCTTCAAAAATATATATACGTATATATATATATGTATATATGTATATATATATATATATATATATATATATATATATATATTGTATATATATATACTGTATATATATATATATATATATATATATATATATATATATATATATATATATTTATATATATGTGTGTGTGTGTGTGTGTGTGTTTATGTATGTATTTATCCCTTGCTTTTCTTTAACCCCTCCTTATAGATTATAATCAACCGAACATTCATATGAAGTGCACTGATCTTAACCTACCATAAAAACATAACTTATTGTAAAACACATAATATTACAAGCAATGGTTTCACTTCTGGTAACTGCTATTTCGATAGCAATAAAAGGGTTAGTGAATACACAAATGTTTACATATGCTCATATAATTTTGTCCATGCAAATACTAAGAAAACAAAGAAGTTACAAAGTTGCAACAACAGAGCAAGTGAGTTCAGCCGGAGAAAAAAACATTGGGATTTAGGTGGCGTCACAGTGACGTCACAGAATAAAGAACAGGTCTTCGCGTAAAGTGTTGCCATCTTCAGGAATATCTTTTTCTAATTCATTCATTTGAGTTGACGGGTAGTTCTTGATTAAATTTTTGTAAACATGGAGATATATGGCTATCACACAACTCTAGGAACACGAATTCACTTCTCTCTTAATTGATTCGAGGATGTTTTATCATAATACTACATCTGTATGTTATTTGTGAAGTGGAAGTTAAAATCCTGATTCTGTTTCTAACGAAATACTGTAGTGTGATATGAATCTGCTGCAGCAGCACATGTTAAACCAGACAGAAAACTTCATAGTTATGTAGAAACTGGTTAGTGTGACGTCATAGAGTTTGGAAAATACCTAGCAACCCTTCCTTTCACCCTCCCTCCTCCCTGCCGTCTTCCTCCTCCATCCCTCCCTCCATCCCTGCACCCCTCTCCTTTTGTATACTCTTCCCTCTCTCCCTTCCCCCCTCATTATGTGCCTTCGTCCCTTCTGTTTGTGCTCTCTTCTCTCCCTTAATCCATCCTTGCTTCAAATGCTACTTGTACACTCCCTCTCCTTCTATCCTGCTTGCATCCTTCTTCCCTCCCTCTCTTCCTCCTTCAATTCTCCTTACACCCTGCCCCCACTTTACCCTTCTTCCTTCTTCCTGCGTCATTCCATGCTGCTTACACCCTTGCCGTCCCTTCCTCTCTCCTCCCTTGTGATTGCATGAGGCGGCGACTGTTTTGATAAATTTTGGTAGATGTATAAGTAAATAATGATAATCGTCCTTTCTTTGTGAAATGCCATTTTTGTATAGCTGACTCATATTTTCTAATTAAGCGCTGATTTTTTCTTTCTCTACTTCCATCTATACATTTTATCATTGTCACTGATCATCATCAATGAAAAATCGAGTCGACGTATTTCGCAAGAAGTGAGCTGGAAAACCAGACACGATACATGGAAAGTCACGCCGCTGGCTTGGGATATCCCGACTGGCGTGGTGAAGAGGTACGGGGGAGGGGGGTCGGCCACCAGTTCCTGTATATAAGCGACATTCTATCCTCCACTCTCCACATTACACAGCTATACTCTAACAACAATGAATGTGAGTACTTATTGCAAGATGCACTGTGTTATATGTTCGACTGTTTTGAAAGATATTTGATGTTTATATTCTGTTGTGATCTTCACTATAAACTATATGTATATATATACATATATATAACAGTAAACCAATATATACCATTATATATAATTTCGTTATCTCCTCTTGCAGAGCTACAAAGCCAGATATACTTTAGCAACTATTACCCAATATGCATCATGATGGATAATTCCCTTATCTCCTCTTGCAGAGCATCAAATCCGTGATTGTGTGTTGCCTCCTGGTGGCCGTCTCCGCCGGTGTAGACCGAAGTAGAGGTGGACAAGGATCCAACAGATTCCTTCCTGGAGGCTTCGCTGGGGTCCACGGAGCTGGCCTCTTCGGCGGCGGTTTCAGTGGTGGCGGAATCCATGGTGGTGGAATCCACAGTGGTAGTGGTATTAACGGAGGTGGAATCTCTAATGGCCCAAGCCAATGCAGATATTGGTGCAAGACTCCGGAGGGTCAAGCCTACTGCTGCGAGACGGTGCATGAACCAGAGACACCTGTTGGTACCAAGCCCCTCAATTGCCCACAAGTCCGTCCCACATGCCCACGATTCCATGGCCCCCCCACAACCTGTTCCAACGATTACAAATGTGCTGGCCTCGATAAGTGTTGCTTCGACAGGTGTTTGGGAGAACACGTGTGCAAACCTCCCTCATTTTTCAATAATCACCTCCCCTTTTAAAGGTGGTTATTACTAATATTAAGTCATCGGTTTCCTGGTTGATAATGGAAGATAAGAAAACTGTGATTTGTAGATATTTATTTTTGAATAATAAAACCTTATACATTTATACTTGCATTTCTCTGTACACTTTGTCTATATTATAATAACAAATTGAACAATGGAAAAAATTAACCCGAATATACATTGATCTATCACTTTTTCATATTCGGGGGTAGTGAATACATAAAGAAAATAAGAAACGTAGCTTTTGGTTGAAACGAGTTCATTGTGACAATCGTAGGCGTAAATAAATAGTATACCTGAAATACCTATAATTTCTGGTGAATATATCATCGAAATGCATGGAGTGCATCTCATGAGCCATGAGAATTTTCATACATATATCTAGTAATTTATCGTATCATGAATGATGCATAAAACACTTTTAGTCTGTTTTCTGCACATATTGGGTTTGGAATTCATGGTGATTTTCATAAGCGTATACATACAGTGTATACTTGCTTTTACATGTTTTCAAAAACACGCAGAAATATTTCTCAGCAAAATATTCCATTTCAGAACTGGTTATTTCGAGTAAAGAATGAAAAATGTATTGACGAGACATGAGACCTTTGACTTGAGAATGTTATTATAATTAATGAGTAGTCAACTTTCTGATGTTTGTTTCTTTGACCCTTATTGTTTAGAGTATCTTGAGTAAAAATAAAGGATCATCCATTTATCTTTCTTAACATTCATCTCCCCTTTAAAAGGTAAATATAGTCAATAAGGGATTATCGGTTTCAAGATGATAACGAAAAATAACAAAATTTGTAGATATTTATTTTCATTGATAAATTGTCATATATATATATATATATATATATATATATATATATATATATATATATATATATATACATATATATATACATATATATATATATATATATATATATATATATATATATATATATATATATGTATGTATATCCCTTGAATTTGTTTAATCCTGCAACTAGATCAGCCTCCATCAAATTGAACATTAATGTGAAGTACATTGATCTCAACCAACCATAAAAACCTGCATTATCGCATTTTGATTGGCGTATAACATGTTATGTTATAGGCATTGGTTTCGATGGAGATTCCTTTAATTGGGACCCACTTCTGTCTTGAAAACGCTGTAACCCTGAGGGAGAGAGAGGGCCAAAGAAAGAAATGGCCAAAGAGAGGAAGAAAGAGAGAGTGAGTGAGAGAGAGAGAGAGAGAGAGAGAGAGAGAGAGAGAGAGAGAGAGAGAGAGAGAGAGAGAGAGAGCATAAACAGAGATTTCGAAGGCAACGTCACTATGCACATGGCTGATGACGTCACAGTGTAAAGCCTGACGGCCAGTGCATAAAGCGTTTCCATCGTCTGGAATAATTTTTTCCTTTATTCACTATTGCGACGGAACATCTCTCCTCCATCGGCTTGTATTTCTGTCAATATTGAGTTCAATACTCTAGCAACTTATTTGAATCCCCTTGCCCCCCCCCCTATTCTCCTTCTTGATCTCCCTTCCCTCTCTATGCAACGACAGGTCTTATTATGGGGAAGCGATGGATGCTTGCATACTTGTTCTTCTGAACACCTGTTGGATGATGATGAATATGACAGTGGTACTAATACTGCTAACAATATGATGAGTGCATATGGATGCATAACAATGTATACGTAACTTATTAGATTCCACCTATTATTTTTTGTTTCTTTTCCTTAACATTACTATTTCTTCTTATTATTCAGGTACCAATAGATTGTTTACTGATTAATGAATTATTAGCTAATTATCTTTAAAAAAAATGAAAGTGGGAAAACAGAAGAGACAGAGAGAGAGGGAGGGAGGGAGGGCCATAAACAGGATTCTGGAAGGCAACGTCACTGAACACATGGCTGATGACGTCACAGAGGAAAATACAAGTCGAGAGCTTAGAGTGTTGCCAATGTCAAGAACCGTGCCTCGCTGGCTTGTAGCATATTTACTATCTACATTGAATTAAGACCGAATAGAAACTGCACGTGTAAAATAGACTTCTGTGATTCTCTATCCCCTAACCTTTATGAAATTAATTTAGAGGAGACACTATGATAAAAGAAGTGAAGATTAAGATTGCCGTGATTGAGGGAGGTGACTTTCGGTAGCGATTTTAGTAGAAGTTAGGAGTAAATAGTGATACTCAGCCTCTGTTTCAAATGCCAGTTTTGTGTAGCTGACCATCAAAGCTTCATTTTAATGGTAAGAAATTCCGCAGACTGGTAATATCTAATAAAAAACAGATTTTCCTGTTATCAAACTTTTTCACTTTCCATCTTTACATTTTATCACTATTATTTTCATCTTTGTCATCACCGAAAATTAGGTAAGAGTAATCCAAGTACATGGCAAAAACCGAAATGAAAAAACAAACGTGATACCAGAAAGTGACGCAGGCGTGGGATATCCCGACTGGCGAGGCGAAGAGGTTGGGGAGAGGGGGGAGGGAAGCGGCCCCCAGTTCCTGTATATAAGCGACGTTGTACTTCCACTCTCCACATTACGCAGCTAACCTTTAAGCAACAATGAATGTAAGTGCTATTTACAAGATGCGCTATAGCATTTATGTTTGACCGTTTTAGAGGCATTTTGATGTTAATATCTTGTTCTGAACTTGTTTGATTATATTATATATCCGTTTACGTTAACGAGGATAAGCCAATATGCATCATGATAGATAATTCCCTTATCTCCTCTTGCAGAGCATCAAAGCCGTGATTGTGTGTTGCCTCCTGGTGACCGTCTCCGCCGGTGTAGACCGAAGGAGAGGTGGACAAGGATCCAACAGATTCCTTCCTGGAGGCTTCGCTGGCGCCCACGGAGGTGGTCTCCTTAACGGCGGCTTTAATGGTGGCGGAATCCATGGTGGAATTCATGGTGGCGGTATCCATGGTGGTGGAATCCACGGTGGCAGTGGAATCTCCAATGGCCCAAGTGAATGCAGATATTGGTGCAAGACTCCGGAGGGACAGGCCTACTGCTGCGAGACGGTACACGAACCAGAGACACCTGTTGGTACCAAGCCACTGGATTGCCCACAAGTCCGTCCCACATGCCCACGTTTCCATGGTCCCCCCACTACCTGTTCCAACGACTACAAGTGTGCTGGCCTCGATAAGTGTTGCTTCGACAGGTGTTTGGGAGAACATGTATGCAAACCTCCCTCATTTTTCAATAATCATCTCCCCTTTTAAAGGTGGTTATTGCTAATAAAGAGCCATCGGTTTTCCGAGTGATAACGGAATATAGGAAATCCGTGATTTGTAGATATTTATTTTTGAATAATAAATCCTTATATATTTATACTTCCTTGCATTTCTTTGTTCCTTTCGTTTATATTATACTAATCAAATAGAACACTGGAATAAAAGTAATCCGAATATATACTGATCGAGTTCATTGCGACAAGAATAAATGTGAATAAGAATGAATATCTTTATAGCACATATGTATTTGAAGCGTATGAATTTTATCTTCATCTGCAATATATATATATAATTTCTGGTGAATCTCATGAGACGTGAAATTTTTCAAAATTTTTACTACTAATATATTGTATCAGGAATGAAGCATATAACTTACTGTTTTCTGAATGTATTACATTGGGAATACATGGATATTTAAGTATGCATATCCATGTATACTTGCGTTTCCAAGCTGGTTATCTTGAACAAAGAATGAATGGGATTTTCCGATTAATAGCAGGATGTGAAAGCTGTGATTTGATAATACTATTTTCCTATAGTAAATCTATGAATGTTTAATGAATACTTTTTGATGCCTGTTCATTATTTTGATCCTTGTTTTAACAACAGGTCTCGGAGGACTGTACAGAGAAAAAAAATCTATCCTTGATAATCATCTCTTTTAAAGGAGGTTATTGTTAATAATGGTTCATTGGTTACCAGTTAATAATTGAAAATAGGAAAGCTGTGATTTGTAGATTATTTTCATTATGTTATACATACAAACACACACACATATTTGTGTGTGTGTGTCTTTTTAGATTTTGGAGTGATCTGTGGATGATTTAGCCACTCCAGGAATAGAGGAAACGTATTTTCATAACCCAATTGTATATTCACAAATATTTTTACAAGTGAAACATAAATAAATTGATAATATAATTGACGAGTCGTTTATGGGCGAGTCCGAGGCGCCTGGAGTCGTGGCACGAAGATTGCGTCTGTCCAGGTGCTGGGGTCTGTGGAGCTTAAGCTTGAAAATGGAACTGGGTAACAGGATCTTTGTAAATTCCACAGATGTTAAAATATGGTAGACATGAGTTTTTAATAAAAGTCAATATAACATATATAGAGATCGTCCAAACTGATGCAATCACATGTGATCAGCCGAGAAGATCGGAGCAAAATGAACGTCCATGTTGGGGTTATTAAACTCCTATCACAAGCACAAACGAACACACACACACAACAAAACAAACATACAAATAATCAGCCGGCGGCTGGAAGCATTAACTGATGTGAAACCATCACCTAATGAAAAACTCTTTATATATATATATATATATATATATATATATATATATATATATATATATATATATATATATATACACGATTGTACGTATGCATATATCCCTTGCATTTATTTAATCCCTCCTAATTGATTATAATCAATTCAACATTGATATGAAGTGCCTTGATCTTAACCAACCATAAGGGCCTAATTTACTGCGCTGTCAGTGGAGTAAAACACATGATATTATAGGCAACGATTTTGATGGTTATTCTTTTGATTGACGTTTTCTCCTCTTCTGGTTATCGTTATCCTGAAAACGTTATACTGAAAACGAGGAGAGAAGTTACAAAGCTACAACAATACAGGGAGGGAGAATAGCCAGCGAAAAAACATCATTGGGATTTAGAAGGCGTCATCACAGTGACGTCAAGTTTGTGGCTAATGACGTCACAGAATATAGAACGGGTCTCCGCGTAAAGTGTTGCCATCTTCAGGAGTCTCTCTTCCTTTTCTCTAATTCATTCACTTGAGTTGACAGGTAATGCTCGATTAAGTTTATCTTAAGTAAGGAAATATATGGCTATCACAACACTCAGAATGCGAATTGACTTCTCTCCCTTCATCCATCCTGCGTGTAACCTGATCCTTCCATCATTCCCTTCATCCATCCCTGATATCTCCCATCTAACCTGTACCCTTCTCCTTTCCCCTCCCCCTATCTCCATTCACTGTCTTTGTACACTCTTCCCTCCTTCCCTTCCCCCTCATTCACTACTTCCTTCCATTCTGTTTTTGTTCTTCCCTCCCGCAACCCATCCTTGCCTCCTATACCGCTTGTACCCTTCTCCTCCTTCCTCCTTCCATCCTGCATGCACCCTCCTTCCTTCTCTTTCTTTTCCCATTAGCTGACTTTTTTATTCTCTCTTTCCATCTATACATTCCGTCACTGTCGCTTTGATCTTCGTCATCAGTGACAAAAGAAAAGTGGAGGTGAACTACAAAACCAGACACGCTACATGGAAATTTACGCCGCTGGCATGGGATACCCCGACTGGCGTGGCTGAGAGGTTGAGGAAGGGGGGTGGGAAGTGGTCGGCCACCAGTTCCTGTATATAAGCGACGTTGCATCTTCCACCCTCCACATTACATGGCTATACTCTAACCAACAATGAATGTGAGTATTTGGTGTAAGATTCACTATAAATGTTCTACCGTTTCCAAAGACATTTCGATGTTCTTATTCTGTTGTGAACTTGACTATGCATTATATATAATTAAATTTAACTTTAAACCAATATGTATCATGATGTATAATTTCCGTATCTCTTCTTGCAGAGCATTAAAGCCGTTATTGTGTGTTGCCTCGTGGTGGCCGTTTCGGCCGGTGTAGACCGAAGGAGAGGTGGACAAGGATCCAACAGATTCCTTACTGGAAGCTTCGGTGGCGTCCACGGAGGTGGCCTTTTCGGCGGCGGTATTCATGGTGGTGGAATTCATGATGGCGGTATCATTGGTGGAATCCACGGTGGTAGTGGTATTATCGGCGGTGGAATCTCTAATGGCCCAAGCCAGTGCAGATATTGGTGCAAGACTCCGGAGGGTCAAGCCTACTGCTGCGAGACGGTGCATGAACCAGAGACCCCTGTTGGTACCAAGCCACTGGATTGCCCACAAGTCCGTCCCACATGTCCACGTTTCCATGGACCCCCCACAACTTGTTCCAACGACTACAAGTGTGCTGGCCTCGATAAGTGTTGCTTCGACAGGTGTTTGGGAGAACATGTGTGCAAACCTCCCTCATTTTTCAATAACCATCTCCCCTTTTAAAGGTGGTTATCGCTAATATGGAGTCATCGGTTTTCCGGCTGATATCAGGAAGATATGAAATCTGTGATTTATAGATATTTATATTTTAATAATAAATCTTTATATATTGATATCTCCTTGCATTTGTTTAATCCCCACATCTAGACTATAATCAAATTCAACATACATATGAATTATATTGATCTCAACCAACCATAAACGCCTACCTTTACCGTATTGTGAATGGCGTAAAATACATATTAGACAAAAGGATTTCAATGCAGATTCCTTTGATTAAGACTTTCCCACTTCTAGTTATCACTCTCTTCAAAATTATGAAAAGTCTTGTAAAAACACGTGTTTACATATTCGTATAGACGTATACGCACATTTCCCCTTCCTGCCTGCCTTCCTCCATTCATCCATCTTCCCTGTAACCCGCCCCTTCCTTCATTTCCTCCTTTCCTCTCCCTCTTCCTCCCTCCGTCCCTGTCCCCATCTCACCACCCTCCTTCTATCCTCCTTGCATCCCCCCTCCTCTCCTTCCGTCCTTTCTTCCTGTTTACACCCAACCCTTCATTCCTCCCTTCTCCACCCTGACTCTTTCCACCCTTCTTACACTTCCTCCTTTCCCTCCCTCCCTCTCACGCTCCCTTCCACGCTCTCCACGGAAGAATCGTGATAATGTCGTTGATCTTGCAACCTGTCATCAGTCTTTTACCTTTCAGATTCAACTTGCGTTTTTATTCTGTTGCAAGATAGGGTTTAACTATTGCGGAAACATTTGTAAAATAATAATAATGATGATAATAATAATAATAATAATAATAATAATAATAATAATAATAATAATAATAATAACAATAATAATAATGATAATAATAATAATAATAATAATAATAATATTAATAATAATAATAATAATAATAGCAATAATGATAATTTCTATTATGGGGAAGCTATGGAGGCTTACATACATTTTTTTTAACACCTGTTGAATGATGATGAATACAACAGTAGTACTAATACTGCTAAACATATGATAAATATATATGTGTGCATAACATTGTACACGTAAGTTATTAGATTCCACCCATTATTTTCCTTAATATTACTTCCATTTTGTTCTTTTCTTCAATCTTCTGGTATAAATGTATTATTTAGTGATTAATGAATTATTAGCTTATTATATAAAAAAAAAAAAAAAAAAAAAAAAAAAAAAAACAGGAAGTGGGAAAGCAGCAGAGACAGAGACAGGGGGAGGGGGAGGGAGGGGGGGGGGGGCATGAACAGGTTCTGGAAGGCAACGTTACTGAGCACATGGCTGATGACGTCACAGAGGAAAATACAAGTCTAGTGGCCATCGCATGGAGTGTTGCCAATGTCAAGAACCGTGCTTCCGTTTTTTTTCCGCTGGCTTGTAGCATTTTCATTATCTAAATTGAATTAAGACTGAACTGAAACTACACGTGTAAAACAGACTTCCGCCAATTCTCTATACCCTAACCTTGATGAAACTGTTAGCTGACGTTTTCGCTTGTCATCTTTACAGTTTACCACTTAATTTCATCTCTGCCATCAACGAAAATAATGAAAGAGGAATCAAAGTACTTGGCAAAAAATCGAAATGAAAAACTGAACATGAAACCAGAAAGTGCCGCTGGCGTGGGATATCCCGACTGACGAGCCGGAAAGGTCGGGGATGGGGATGGGAGGCGGCCGCCAGTTCCTGTATATAAGCGACGTTTTACTTCCACTCTTCACATTACACAGCTAACCTTTAAGCAACAATGAATGTGAGAGCTATTTTCAAGATGCCTTACAGTATTCATGTTACACTGTTTTATACCCATTTTGATATTCATATCCTGTTATAAATTTGTTTAATTATAAATCATATATCCTTTTACTTCAACAATGATAAACCAATATGCATCACGATGAATAATTCCCTTATCTCCTCTTGCAGAGCATCAAATCCGTGATTGTGTGTTGCCTCCTGGTGACCGTCTCCGCCGGTGTAGACCGAAGGAGAGGTGGACAAGGATCCAACAGATTCCTTCCTGGAGGCTTCGCTGGCGCCCACGGAGGAGGTCTCCTTGGCGGCGGTTTCAATGTTGGTGGAATTCATGGTGGCGGTATTCATGGAGGTGGAATCCACGGTGGTAGTGCTATTATTGGCGGTGGAATCTCCAATGGACCAAGCCAATGCAGATATTGGTGCAAGACTCCGGAGGGTCAAGCCTACTGCTGCGAGACGGTGCATGAACCAGAGACACCTGTTGGTACCAAGCCACTCAATTGCCCACAAGTCCGTCCTACATGCCCACGATTCCATGGTCCCCCCAATACCTGTTCCAACGACTACAAGTGTGCTGGCCTCGATAAGTGTTGCTTCGACAGGTGTTTGGGAGAACACGTATGCAAACCTCCCTCATTTTTCAATAATCATCTCCCCTTTTAAAAGTGGTTATCGCTATTAAAGACTTATCGGAGTTGATAGAGGAAGCTAGGAAATCTGTGATTTGTAGATATTTATTTTTATTAATAAATCCTTAAATGTTTATACTTCATTGCACTTCTTTGTACCCTTCCTTTAAATTATGATAATGAAAATGAATGCGAAAAAAATAATCTGAATATATACTGATCTATCAATTTTTTATTAGGTAAATCTATGATTTGATAATACTATTTTACCTTAAAACTATGAATACTTAAGGAATACTCAGCTTTCTGATGTTTGTTTACCCCCATGATCCATTTTTTAATAACGGATCTCGGAGTTTTGTATGGAGTAACCTGGATAAAGAGGAAAAAAATCATCCATTTATCCTTTTTGATTATGATCTCCCCTTTTATAGATGTCTATTCTTTATAAGGGGTCATCGGTTGAAAATAGGAAAACTGTGATTTAAAGATATTTATTGTCAATAATGAATTGGTATACATATCCCCTTGCATTTGTACAACACTGCATTTGATGGTAATCAAACTGAACATGGATATGAAGTTCACGGATCTCAACCAACCACAAAGGCCTACTTTATCGCATTATGAATAGCGTTAAATACAATGTTATAGGAATTGGTTTCGATAGAGATTTCTTTGACTGAGACGTTCAACCCTCTGCTTATCACTATCCTGAAAACGATGAAAGGGCTAACGAATATACAAATGTTTACATAAATAACCACGTGCGCGCAAACACATGTATACAAACGTGTACATAAATATATATGTATATATCAGACCGCCTACTCATACATACACATATACAAATACACATATGCCCGTGAACACACATTCATATATATATTACATATGTGTTTGCGTGTGCGTGTGTGTGTGGATAGACTAATAAATACACATACATATGCGTATGTTTATATAAATATATATTTATGTGTTTATGTATGTATATTTATGAATATATGTAATATGCTATCGCCCATGCAGGTATTTAGAAAACGAGAAGAGAAGATGCGAAGCTACAGCAACTAAGAGAAAATAGCCGAAAAGTAACTGAACAGGAGAAAAAACAGTGACGTCATAAGGTGTGTGGCCGACAACGTCACAGAAGGAAGGACAGATCTTAAAGCCAACGAGTAAAGTGTTGCCATCTTCAGGAATCTTTTTCTAATTCATTCACTTCAGTTGACGCGTAGAGTTTGATTATATATTTATATTTTTTTATTAGGAAATATACGACTATTACATCGCTGTGCATACGAGTTCAGTTCTATCTTTATTAATTCTGAGATGTTTTATCCTAATATTATATTTGTATCTTACCTCGGAAAGTACATGCTTAATCCTGAATATGTTTCTGATGAAATACTATGTAGTGGTATGCAAATCTGCTTAACCAAATATAGAGCATAGTTACATAGAAACTATTTAGTCTGGCGTCATCGAGTTCGGAAAATACCAAGCAACTTTTCCTCGCACCCTCCCCCCTCTCTTCCCCTTCCCCTCCCGCCTTCCTCCCTCTATCTATCCAGTCTGTTATCTGCCCCTTCCCTCATTCCTACCCTCCATCCCTGACACCTTCCATTCTGTTTGTGCACTCAGTCAGTCACTCAGTCCCTCCCAGCCTCCTATCCTTATACCTTTCCCCTCCTTCCATCCTGTTTACACCTTCCTTCTTTCCTCCCTTCCTCTCTTATTCCTTCTACCCTGCTGGCACTCTTCCTCTTCTTTCGTCCTTCCTTCCTGTTTATACCCGCCCCTCCCTTTCTATCTTATTCCCTTCTCCCCCGTCAATGGGTGAGGCGACATTTTAGTAGGACGAAATGTAACGATTTTAGCAGACGTATAGGTAAATACTGATAATCAGCCTTTCTATATTATTTGTTTCCTCTCTATATTTCTGTCTATACAGTTTATTAATGTCAGGTTAACATTCATCATTGTAAAAAGAAAAGACGAGCTGAAGCATTTCACAAGAAGAGAACTGAAAAACTAAACACGTTACCTGGAAATTAATGTCGCTAGCTTGGGATATCCCGACTGGCGAGGCGGAGACATTGAAGAGGGGGGAGGGAGTCGGCCTCCAGTTCTAATATATAAGCGACGTTGCATCCTCCACTCTCCACATTACACAGTTATCCTCTAACCGATAATGAATGTGAGTGTTTGTTGAAAGATACACTATAGTATCAACCGTTTTTAGAGGCATGTTTATGTTCATATCTTGTAAAATTGATTGAATATAGATTAGATATAATTTTACTTTCACAATATTAAACCAATACATATCAAGATAATTTCGTTATCTCCTCTTGCAGAACATCAAAGCCGTGATTGTGTGTTGCCTCCTGGTGGCCGTCTCCGCCGGTGTTGACCGTAGGAGAGGTGGACAAGGATCCAACAGATTCCTTCCTGGAGGCTTCGCTGGCGTCCATGGAGGCGGTCTCTTCGGCAGCGGTTTCAATGGTGGTGGAATCCATGGTGGAATTCATGGTGGTGGAAGTCATGGTGGCGGTATCATTGGTGGAATACACGGTGGTAGTGGTATTATTGGCGGTGGAATCTCCAATGGCCCAAGTGAATGTAGATATTGGTGCAAGACTCCGGAAGGTCAGGCCTACTGCTGCGAGACGGTACACGAACCAGAGACACCTGTTGGCACCAAGCCACTGGATTGCCCACAAGTCCGTCCCACATGCCCACGTTTCCATGGGCCTCCCAATACCTGTTCCAACGACTACAAGTGTGCTGGCCTCGATAAGTGTTGCTTTGACAGGTGTTTGGGAGAACATGTGTGCAAACCTCCCTCATTTTTCAATAATCATCTCCCCTTTTAAAGGTGGTTATTGCTAGTATATAGTCATCGGTTTTCCGGTTGGTAACGGAAGATAGAAAATATGTGATTTATAGATATTTATTTTTGAATAATAAATCCTTATATGTTTATATTTGCATTTCTTTGTTCCCTTCGTCTAGATTAGAATAATCAAATGGAACACTGGAAAAAAGTAATCGGAATATATATAGATCTATCATTTTTTTAATCAAAAAGGGTAGTAAATAAGCCTAGTTTTTCGTGGAACTGAGTTCGTTGTGATAAATGTAGATGCGAATAAGAATTGATATTTTTATGGCACATATGTTTGAATTTTATCTTCATACAAAATACATATAATTTCAGGTGAATATAAAGTCGAAATGCATGAAGTGTATCTCACGAGCCATGAAAATGTTTAAACGTTTTTCTTCTAATTTATCGTATTATAAATGTTGCATAAAACTTATTATTATAGGCAATTTTATGCATACATTGGATTAGGAATATTTATTGACGGAGGATGTGAAATCTGTGATATGACAGTACTATTTTCTTATAGTAAATCTATGAATACTTAGTGAATACTCAGCTTTCTGATGTTTGTTTATTCCTCTGATCCCCATTTTAACAACAGATCTCGGAGGTTTGTATAGAGTATCTTGGCCGGTAAATTTTCATCCATTTCACCTTCTGCATAGTCTTGTTTCAAACAACAAAGGAAAACACACTCTGTTAAGCATTCTATTTCGTTGTTATTACTATGGCTTATGGGAAAAAAAGAGCAAATTCTAACCCATTCCGTACCTGTTCTCCTGTAGTTTAACAGTAATCGAATCTCTTTGATCGCTGCCCTCTCCTTTGATCTACTGAATTTTCGTTGGCAATCCATGTTTCATAGTGGCTGAAAGAGCCAGGCAACAGGCAACGCTATAAATAGCTCTACTCTGAAGTGAAAACCAACATATATATGATGGTCTACTCTAAAGGTATACTTATGGTTTTGGACGGCAGTGAATCAATTTAATACCTGATGAATGTGGGAATATTGTTTTGTAATGCATATGATTGGCTTATTCATTCCATTGTAGAATTAGATATAGTGTAATACTATAACATAGTGTGACGTCATCGAGCCCAAAGTTTCTCACGTGAAAAAGTAACCTGTATAACCTGTCATTTACCTGTCAATACGATTTTATTGTCGGTATAATCTGACAAGAAATTATTACAGTATATGTAATGATGATAATTATATTCTTTGTATTTATCAGAATAATAGCAACAAAAAATCCTCGATAACAATAATCTTATTGATAATGATAACAGCGATGTTAGTAACAGTCCACTTTATACCAAGGAAAATCTTAAACGATGACAATAGTTACTGTACTAATGAACAAAAGGAAATACCTATACAAAAAATAATAGGACTACTATCACTAGAGATAATCATGGTATCGATTATAGCTAATAAAATTAATTGGTGCAAATATGACCGACACGAGTGATAAAATTATAATGATGAGAAATCTAGGCATTTAGTTGTAAAACCTCTTACTGTTCTATTTCTTTTCAGTGCCCTTTTTAACTTTACCATCAATGTAAACAGAAAGACTAACCGATGTTTGGTTCAATAGAATGATTAGACGTAACAACGACCCCTGGGAATTTAACTTGGCAGAAAACGTCATAGTTGCGTCACGGGATATCCCGACTGGCGAGACATGTGAGGGGTGGGGAGGGGTAGTTGCCAGTTCCTGTATATAAACGAGGTTGCAACTCGCACTCGCCACATTACACAGACACCTCTGGTCAGCAATGAATGTGAGTACATCTTTCGAGATATGATGATAACTATGTTTCGCTCTATTTCTTATATATATAATTTTTAATTCTGTTGTCTTAACTCTTTAAACACTGGGTCGTCATAGTGGTTTTATAAGTACAACTAATTCTTTACATATCAGAGTCGATAATTTTGTTATCTCCTCTTACAGAGCATCAAAGCCGTGATTGTGTGTTGCCTCCTGGTGACCGTCTCCGCCGGTGTAGACCGAAGAAGAGGTGGACAAGGATCCAACAGATTCCTTCCTGGAGGCTTCGCTGACGTCCACGGAGGCGGTCTCTTCGGCAGCGGTTTTAATGGTGGCGGAATCCATGGTGGAATTCATGATGGAGGTATCCATAGTGGAATACACGGTGGTAGTGCTATTATCGGCAGTGGAATCTCCAGTGGCCCAAGTGAATGCAGATATTGGTGCAAGACTCCGGAGGGTCAAGCCTACTGCTGCGAGACGGTGCATGAACCAGAGACACCTGTTGGCACCAAGCCACTCAATTGCCCACAAGTCCGTCCCACATGCCCACGATTCCATGGACCCCCCAATACCTGTTCCAACGACTACAAGTGTGCTGGCCTCGATAAGTGTTGCTTCGACAGGTGTTTGGGAGAACACGTATGCAAACCTCCCTCATTTTTCAATAATCATCTCCCCTTTTAAAGGTGGTTATTGCTAATAAAGAGCCATCGGTCTTGGTGGCCGTCTCCGCCGGTGTAGACCAAAGGAAAGGTGGGCAAGGATCCAACAGATTCCTTTCTGGAAGCTTCGCTGGCGTCCACGGAGGTGGTCTCTTCGGCGGCGGTATTCATGGTGGTGGAATCCACGGTGGTAGTGCTATTATCGGCGGTGGAATCTCCAATGGCCCAAGCCAATGCAGATATTGGGGCAAGACTCCAGAGGGTCAAGCCTACTGCTGCATGAACCAGAGACACCTGTTGGTACCAAGCCACTCAATTGCCCACAAGTCCGTCCTACATGCCCGCGTTTCCAGGACCCCCCATTACATGATCCAACTACTACAAGTGTGCTGGCCTCGATAAGTGTTGCTTCAACAGATATTTGGGAGAACACGTGTGTAGACCTCCCTCATTTTTGAATAACCATCTCCGCTTTTAAATGTGGTTATTGCTAATAAAGAGCCATTGATGTTCCGGTTGATAACGGAAAATAGTAAATCTTTGATTTGTAGATATTTATTATTGAATAATAAATCCTTATATGTTTATACTTCCTTGCATTTCTTTGTTCCCTTCGTCTACATCATAATGAAACAGAACACTGGAATAAAAGTAATACGAATATATTTTGCTCTATCACTTTTTATCAGATGCGTCTGAATTTTAACTTCAACTGAAATACATATAATTGCTTGTGAGTCTTATCAGCCTTGAAAAATCTCGAAAATTTTACTACTAATTTATCGTATCAAGAGTGATACATAAAATACTTCTTTTTATAGGCACCGTTTTCTTAATACATTGAATCAGGAATACATGGCGATTCAAGTATGCGTATCCATGTATTCCTGTGTTTCCATGTTTTAAGAAACACGCATTTTTTCCAGCAAACATTTTCCATTTCTGGTTATCTCGAGCAAAGAATGAATGGGATTTTCCGACTGATAACATGGGGAGAAATTTGTGTTATAACAATGTTTTCTTATAGTATATATATATATATATGCATGCTTAATGAGTACTGAACTTTTTGATGCTTGTTTGTTAAGTTGATCCCTATTTTAACAACAGGTTCCTAGGATTGTATAGAATATCTTGGGTTATGTTAGGTTATCTCCCCTATGAAAGGAAATTATTAATAATGGGCTCTCGGTTAATAACGGGAAATAGGAAAGCTGTGATTTTTGGATATTTATTTTCAATATTAAATCGTTATATATATATATATATATATATATATATATATATATATATATATATATATATACAGTATATATTACTGTATATATGCATATATTAATGTATGTATATAAATCCATTTTATTTGATACCTCGTTATATATTATAGCCAACCATAAAAGCCTGATTTACTGTATTCTGAATGAAGTAAAACTCATGTCATGGGCACTTGTTTCGATGGAGATTCCCCTACCTCTGGTTATCACTATCTTAAAAACTATGAAAGAGCTAGTAAATGTATAAATGTCTGTATATGCTCATATACTATCGCCCATGCAAATATCAAGAACACGAGGAGAGAGGCTACAAAGTTACATCAACAGAGGGAGGGAGGATAGCCGGGGAAAAACAGCAATACTGGGATTTAGAAGGTGTCGTCACAGTCAAGTCATCAAGTTTGTGGCCAATGACGTCACAGCATAAAGAATGGGTCTTCGCGTCAAGTGTTGCCATCTTCAGGAATCTCTTCCTTTTTTCTAATTCATTGACTTGGTTTGCGAGTAATACTTGATTAATTTAATCTTAAGTAGGGATATATATGGCTGTCATACCACTTTTTGAATGCGAATTCACTTCTTTCTTAACTAATTCGAAGGAATTTTATCATAATCTATATCCGTATGTCATTCCACGGTGGTAGTGCTATTATTGGCGGTGGAATCTCTAATGGCCCAAGTGAATGCAGATATTGGTGCAAGACTCCGGAGGGTCAAGCCTACTGCTGCGAGACGGTGCATGAACCAGAGACACCTGTTGGCACCAAGCCACTCAATTGCCCACAAGTCCGTCCCACATGCCCACGTTTCCATGGGCCCCCCAATACCTGTTCCAACGACTACAAGTGTGCTGGCCTCGATAAGTGTTGCTTCGACAGGTGTTTAGGAGAACACGTATGCAAACCTCCCTCATTCTTCAATAACCATCTCCCCTTTTAAAGTTGGTTATTGTTAATAAATATCCATCGGTTTTCCGATTGAAAACGGAAGATAGGAAATCTGTTATTTGTAGATATTTATTTTTTAATAATATATCCTTATATGTTTATATTTCCTTGCATTTCTTTCGTCCCTTCGTCTACATTATGATAATGAAATAGAACACTGGAAAGAAAGTAATGCGAATATATTGATCTATCAGATAGGGTAGTAAATGCACCAAAAAAACTAAGTTTTTCGTTGAGTCAAGTTTACTGTGACAAATATAAGTGTGAAAGAGAATTAATATCTTTACAGTGCGTATGTATTATATGCGTATGAATTTTATCTTCATCTGAAATACTTATAATTTCTGATAAATCTCGTAAGCCGTGAAAAAATACTACTTATTTACTGTATCATGAATGACGCATAAACACTTCTTTTTATGAGCAGTTTCCTGAATAAATTAAATTAGGGATACATGGAGATTTAAGTATACGTATCCGTGTATACTTGCATTTCCGTGTTTTCAAAAACGCACGCATGAACGTTTTTCATCAAACATTTTCAATTTCCAAGCTGGTTATCTTGAGGATGTGAAAGCTGTGATTTGACAATGCTATTTTCCTATAGTAAATCTATGAATGCTTAATGAATACTCAACTTTCTGATGCCTGTTTGTTCTTTCGATCCCTGTTTTAACAACAGATCTCAGAGGATTGTATAGAGTATCTTGTAAAAAAAGAAATATATATATATAATCTTTTACCCTTCTTAATAATCATCTCCCCTTTCAAAGGTTATTGTTAATGAGGGGTTTCTGGTTATATATGATATTGTCAAGGGTTTCTGTTTGGTATGGTCTTTTTAGCCCCTTTCTGTTTCTTTTGGAATGATCGATGGTTGATTTAGCCACTCGGGGAATAAAGGAAACGTGCTTTCATAAGCCAATTGTATATTCACAAATATTTACAAGGGAATCAAGTGAATTGATAATATGGCTGACAAGTCGTATATAAGCGAGCCCATGGCGCCGAAAGTTGCCTGTACAGGTGATGGGATTTGTGGAGCTTGAGCTTACAAATGGAACTCTTATCTCTGGTTCGTTCATGGAGTTCATTACTATGGGTACCAGGGTCTTTATAAATTCCACAGGAAGTCATCGTCACTGCTTCGGTGTGAGAACTAAATTCCTTTAACACGCGCAAATAATACACACACAGCAAAACAAACAAGCAAATAATCAGCTAGCGGCTAGAAGCATCGATTGATGTGAAACCAACACCAAATGAAATACCCTTCAAAAATATATATACGTATATATATATATGTATATATGTATATATATATATATATATATATATATATATATATATATATATATATATTGTATATATATATACTGTATATATATATATATATATATATATATATATATATATATATATATATATATTTATATATATGTGTGTGTGTGTGTGTGTGTGTTTATGTATGTATTTATCCCTTGCTTTTATTTAACCCCTCCTTATAGATTATAATCAACCGAACATTCATATGAAGTGCACTGATCTTAACCTACCATAAAAACATAACTTATTGTAAAACACATAATATTACAAGCAATGGTTTCACTTCTGGTAACTGCTATTTCGATAGCAATAAAAGGGTTAGTGAATACACAAATGTTTACATATGCTCATATAATTTTGTCCATGCAAATACTAAGAAAACAAAGAAGTTACAAAGTTGCAACAACAGAGCAAGTGAGTTCAGCCGGAGAAAAAAACATTGGGATTTAGGTGGCGTCACAGTGACGTCACAGAATAAAGAACAGGTCTTCGCGTAAAGTGTTGCCATCTTCAGGAATATCTTTTTCTAATTCATTCATTTGAGTTGACGGGTAGTTCTTGATTAAATTTTTGTAAACATGGAGATATATGGCTATCACACAACTCTAGGAACACGAATTCACTTCTCTCTTAATTGATTCGAGGATGTTTTATCATAATACTACATCTGTATGTTATTTGTGAAGTGGAAGTTAAAATCCTGATTCTGTTTCTAACGAAATACTGTAGTGTGATATGAATCTGCTGCAGCAGCACATGTTAAACCAGACAGAAAACTTCATAGTTATGTAGAAACTGGTTAGTGTGACGTCATAGAGTTTGGAAAATACCTAGCAACCCTTCCTTTCACCCTCCCCCCTCCCTGCCGTCTTCCTCCTCCATCCCTCCCTCCATCCCTGCACCCCTCTCCTTTTGTATACTCTTCCCTCTCTCCCTTCCCCCCTCATTATGTGCCTTCGTCCCTTCTGTTTGTGCTCTCTTCTCTCCCTTAATCCATCCTTGCTTCAAATGCTACTTGTACACTCCCTCTCCTTCTATCCTGCTTGCATCCTTCTTCCCTCCCTCTCTTCCTCCTTCAATTCTCCTTACACCCTGCCCCCACTTTACCCTTCTTCCTTCTTCCTGCAGTCATTCCTTGCTGCTTACACCCTTGCCGTCCCTTCCTCTCTCCTCCCCCGTGATTGCATGAGGCGGCGACTGTTTTGATAAATTTTGGTAGATGTATAAGTAAATAATGATAATCGTCCTTTCTTTGTGAAATGCCATTTTTGTATAGCTGACTCATATTTTCTAATTAAGCGCTGATTTTTTCTTTCTCTACTTCCATCTATACATTTTATCATTGTCACTGATCATCATCAATGAAAAATCGAGTCGACGTATTTCGCAAGAAGTGAGCTGGAAAACCAGACACGATACATGGAAAGTCACGCCGCTGGCTTGGGATATCCCGACTGGCGTGGTGAAGAGGTACGGGGGAGGGGGGTCGGCCACCAGTTCCTGTATATAAGCGACATTCTATCCTCCACTCTCCACATTACACAGCTATACTCTAACAACAATGAATGTGAGTACTTATTGCAAGATGCACTGTGTTATATGTTCGACTGTTTTGAAAGATATTTGTTTATATTCTGTTGTGATCTTCACTATAAACTATATGTATATATATATACATATATATAACAGTAAACCAATATATACCATTATATATAATTTCGTTATCTCCTCTTGCAGAGCTACAAAGCCAGATATACTTTAGCAACTATTACCCAATATGCATCATGATGGATAATTCCCTTATCTCCTCTTGCAGAGCATCAAATCCGTGATTGTGTGTTGCCTCCTGGTGGCCGTCTCCGCCGGTGTAGACCGAAGTAGAGGTGGACAAGGATCCAACAGATTCCTTCCTGGAGGCTTCGCTGGGGTCCACGGAGCTGGCCTCTTCGGCGGCGGTTTCAGTGGTGGCGGAATCCATGGTGGTGGAATCCACAGTGGTAGTGGTATTAACGGAGGTGGAATCTCTAATGGCCCAAGCCAATGCAGATATTGGTGCAAGACTCCGGAGGGTCAAGCCTACTGCTGCGAGACGGTGCATGAACCAGAGACACCTGTTGGTACCAAGCCCCTCAATTGCCCACAAGTCCGTCCCACATGCCCACGATTCCATGGTCCCCCCAATACCTGTTCCAACGACTACAAATGTGCTGGCCTCGATAAGTGTTGCTTCGACAGGTGTTTGGGAGAACACGTGTGCAAACCTCCCTCATTTTTCAATAATCACCTCCCCTTTTAAAGGTGGTTATTACTAATATTAAGTCATCGGTTTCCTGGTTGATAATGGAAGATAAGAAAACTGTGATTTGTAGATATTTATTTTTGAATAATAAAACCTTATACATTTATACTTGCATTTCTCTGTACACTTTGTCTATATTATAATAACAAATTGAACACCGGAAAAAAGTAACCCGAATATACATTGATCTATCACTTTTTTCATATTCGGGGGTAGTGAATACATAAAGAAAATATGAAACGTAGTTTTTGGTTGAAACGAGTTCATTGTGACAATCGTAGGCGTAAATAAATAGTATACCTGAAATACCTATAATTTCTGGTGAATATATCATCGAAATGCATGGAGTGCATCTCATGAGCCATGAGAATTTTCATACATATATCTAGTAATTTATCGTATCATGAATGATGCATAAAACACTTTTAGTCTGTTTTCTGCACATATTGGGTTTGGAATTCATGGTGATTTTCATAAGCGTATACATACAGTGTATGCTTGCTTTTACATGTTTTCAAAAACACGCAGAAATATTTCTCAGCAAAATATTCCATTTCAGAACTGGTTATCTCGAGTAAAGAATGAAAAATGTATTGACGAGACATGAGACCTTTGACTTGAGAATGTTATTATAATTAATGAGTAGTCAACTTTCTGATGTTTGTTTCTTTGACCCTTATTTTAGCAACAGATTTCGGAGGATTGTTTAGAGTATCTTGAGTAAAAATAAAGGATCATCCATTTATCTTTCTTAACATTCATCTCCCTTTTAAAAGGTAAATATAGTCAATAAGGGGTTATCGGTTTCAAGATGATAACGAAAAATAACAAAATTTGTAGATATTTATTTTCATTGATAAATTATCACACACACACACACACACACACACACACACACACACACACACACACACACATATATATATATATATATATATATATATATATATATATATATTGCATTTGTTTAATCCTGCAACTAGATCAGCCTGCATCAAATTGAACATTAATGTGAAGTACATTGATCTCAACCAACCATAAAAACCTGCATTATCGCATTTTGATTGGCGTATAACATGTTATGTTATAAGCATTGGTTTCGATGGAGATTTCTTTAATTGGGACCCACTTCTATCTTAAAAACGCTGTAACCCTGAGGAAGAGAGAGGGACAAAGAAAGAAATGGCCAAAGAGAGGAAGAAAGAGAGAAAGAGAGAGAGAGAGAGAGAGAGAGAGAGAGAGAGAGAGAGAGAGAGCATAAACAGAGATTTGGAAGGCAACGTCACTATGCACATGGCTGATGACGCCACAGTGTAAAGCCTGACGGCCAGTGCATAAAGCGTTTCCATCGTCTGGAATAATTTTTTCCTTTATTCACTATTGCGACGGAACATCTCTCCTCCATCGGCTTGTATTTCTGTCAATATTGAGTTCAATACTCTAGCAACTTATTTGAATCCCCTTGCCCCCCCCCCTATTCTCCTTCTTGATCTCCCTTCCCTCTCTATGCAACGACAGGTCTTCTTATTATGGGGAAACGATGGATGCTTGCATACATGGTCTTCTGGACACCTGTTGGATGAATATGACAGTGGTACTAATACTGCTAACAATATGATGAGTACATATGGATGCATAACAATGTATACGTAACTTATTAGATTCCACCTATTATATTTTGTTTCTTTTCCTTAACATTACTATTTCTTCTTATTCAGGTACCAATAGATTGTTTACTGATTAATGAATTATTAGCTAATATCTTTAAAAAAATGAAAGTGGGAAAACAGAAGAGACAGAGAGAGAGGGAGGGAGGGCCATAAACAGGATTCTGGAAGGCAACGTCACTGAGCACATGGCCGATGACGTCACAGAGGAAAATACAAGTCGAGATCTTAGAGTGTTGCCAATGTCAAGAACCGTGCCTCGCTGGCTTGTAGCATATTTACTATCTACATTGAATTAAGACCGAATAGAAACTGCACGTGTAAAATAGACTTCTGTGATTCTCTATCCCCTAACCTTTATGAAATTAATTTAGAGGAGACACTATGATAAAAGAAGTGAAGATTAAGATTGCCGTGATTGAGGGAGGTGACTTTCGGTAGCGATTTTAGTAGAAGTAGGAGTAAATAGTGATACTCAGTCTCTGTTTCAAATGCCACTTTTGTGTAGCTGACCATCAAAGCTTCATTTTAATGGTAAGAAATTCCGCAGACTGGTACTATCTAATAAAAAACAGATTTTCCTGTTATCAAACTTTTTCACTTTCCATCTTTACATTTTATCACTGTCATTTTCATCTTTGTCATCACCGAAAATAAGGTAAGAGTAATCAAAGTACATGGCAAAAACCGAAATGAAAAACCAAACGTTATACCAGAAAGTGCCGCTGGCGTGGGATATCCCGACTGGCGAGGCGAAGAGGTTGGGGAGAGGGGGGAGGGAAGCGGCCGTCAGTTCCTGTATATAAGCGACGTTGTACTTCCACTCTCCACATTACGCAGCTAACCTTTAAGCAACAATGAATGTAAGTGCTATTTACAAGATACGCTATAGCATTTATGTTTGACTGTTTTAGAGGCATTTTGATGTTAATATCTTGTTCTGAACTTGTTTGATTATATTATATATCCGTTTACGTTAACGAGGATAAGCCAATATGCATCATGATAGTTAATTCCCTTATCTCCTCTTGCAGAGCATCAAATCCGTGATTGTGTGTTGCCTCCTGGTGACCGTCTCGGCCGGTGTAGACCGAAGGAGAGGTGGACAAGGATCCAACAGATTCCTTCCTGGAGGCTTCGCTGGCGCCCACGGAGGTGGTCTCCTTAACGGCGGCTTTAATGGTGGCGGAATCCATGGTGGAATCCATGGTGGCGGTATCCATGGTGGTGGAATCCACAGTGGCAGTGCTATTATCGGCAGTGGAATCTCTAATAGCCCAAGTGAATGCAGATATTGGTGCAAGACTCCGGAAGGTCAAGCCTACTGCTGCGAGACGGTGCATGAACCAGAGACACCTGTTGGCACCAAGCCACTGGATTGCCCACAAGTCCGTCCCACATGCCCACGATTCCATGGGCCCCCCAATACCTGTTCCAACGACTACAAGTGTGCTGGCCTCGATAAGTGTTGCTTCGACAGGTGTTTGGGAGAACACGTGTGCAAGCCTCCCTCATTTTTCAATAATCATCTCCCCTTTTAAAGGTGGTTATTGCTAATAAAGAGCCATCGGTTTTCCGAGTGGTAACGGAATATAGGAAATCTGTGATTTGTAGATATTTATTTTTGAATAATAAATCCTTATATATTTATACTTCCTTGCATTTCTTTGTTCCTTTCGTCTATATTCTACTAATCAAATAGAACACTGGAATAAAAGTAATCCGAATATATACTGATCGAGTTCATTGTGACAAGAATAAATGTGAATAAGAATTAATATCTTTATGACACATATGTATTTGAAGCGTATGAATTTTATCTTCATCTGCAATACATATAATTTCTGGTGAATCTCATGAGACATGAAATTTTTCAAAAATTTTGCTACCAATATATTGTATCATGAATGAAGCATATAACTTATTTTTAAAGGTACTGTTTTCTGAATATATCACATTGGGAATACATGGATATTTAAGTCTGCGTATCCATGTATACTTGCGTTTCCGAGCTGGTCATCTTGAACAAAGAATGAATGGGATTTTCCGATTAATAGCAGGATGTGAAAGCTGTGATTTGATAATACTATTTTCCTATAGTAAATCTATGAATGTTTAATGAATACTTTTTGATGCCTGTTCATTATTTTGATCCTTGTTTTAACAACAGGTCTCGGAGGACTGTACAGAGAAAAAAAATCTATCCTTGATAATCATCTCTTTTAAAGGAGGTTATTGTTAATAATGGTTCATTGGTTACCAGTTAATAATTGAAAATAGGAAAGCTGTGATTTGTAGATTATTTTCATTATGTTATACATACAAACACACACACATATTTGTGTGTGTGTGTCTTTTTAGATTTTGGAGTGATCTGTGGATGATTTAGCCACTCCAGGATAGAGGAAACGTATTTTCATAACCCAATGTATATCACAAATATTTTACAAGTGAAACATAAATAAATTGATAATATAAAAAAGTGAAATTTTCAATTTTTAAAGGGATAAAAAAGAAAATTTTTTTCGGGTAAGAAAATTCAGACGTCGATAAAAAAGAAAAAAATTTTGGAACTTTTTTTCCCCATTTTCTTTTTAAATTTGAGAACAGGAAAAAAAATCAAGAAGTTCCTATAGGTTTAAATTTTTAAAAAAAAAAATCAAGTTTCATTTTCCAAAAACCCTAAGGTTTTTTGCTAAATTTTAAAAGCAGGTTTTTAAAAAAAAGGGGGGGGTTAAAAATTTTTTAAATTTTTTTGAAAACCTTATAACCCTTGATTTTGGCCTGTTTTTCCTAACCCCATGAACGGATTTGGGGAATTTGATTTTAACGGGGCCCTTGGAAAGAATGGTTGATTATCTTGCCCCAATTTGAGGTTGGGGTTTTAATTCCCCCCCGGAAATAAACCCCGGGGTTTCCCAACCATGAATAGGCCAAAAATCCGGGAGAGCTAATTTTAAAAGGGAATTTTTAAATTTCCCTTTTTTTTCCCTTTTTTTGTCTAACCGGGGAACGGCCCCCAAGCCCTGGTCTTTAAAAAATAAACCTTAAAGGGGGATTTTTTAAAAAGGGGGATTTGATACTTTTCCCCAAAACATGTAAGAAACTTTGGGGCCCGCCATTTATTTTTAACAATTGGGGGGTCCAGGAACCATGGGGGCCCTTTTTTGGGGAAATTGTGGTTGGTAACATTTTTTGGGGATAGCTGAAGGTGGGTTATCCAGTTTCAAAAAAACCATTTTTGGGTGGGTTCCCCTGGATTAACTTTTTTCCCTAGGATAAAACCTTTAAAACACCAGGGACCCCCCCCTTTTTCCCGGGGAAAAAAAGGGGAAATAGCGCCCCCCGGAAAGACGGGGCTGGGGTCCCTCCCCCGGCGGGGCGGTCCCAAGGCAAACAATGGCGATCTTGTAAAAGATAAAAAAATTTGCCCGATTTAAAAATTTGGTATTAAAACCCCAATAGACGCCATTTTTAAAATTGACACAGAAAAAAAATTTAATTTAATGTAAAACTTTATCAAAAACCGAAAAACCCCAACACCCCAACTTTAATGGGCGGTGGGTTAACTTTTTTAAAAAAACTGGAAAAACCCTTAAAAAAATTTTATATTTTTTAAAAAAATATTTTTTTTAAATTAAATTCCCAGGGTCGTTTTACGTTTCATTTATTAACCCTTTGTTTTTTTTACATGATTAAATTTTGGGAAACTAAAAATAAAAGTAATTTTCGAAAATGTAACTATATTAAAACATTGTGGAAAAATTTTGAAAATTTTTTTTGTTACGTACCTGAATTTTATGAAAAGTTTTTTTTTTTTAAAAGTACCTTTTTTCATTAGAAGAATAGCACGAAAATTTTTTTCCTTGGTTTTTAAAACCCCCCTGTAACTAAACGGTTTAATTTCAAAAAGTTTTGATCAGGATTTTTTTTTTTTTTAAAAATACAAAAAATAATAACTTAATTATTAATAAGGAATTTATCCCGACAAAAAATCGTTTTGGGAATGACTTTTTCTTTTTCACTGGGAAAATTTTTCCAATACTCACAATTGATATTCCTAACTTTTTTCCCCCTTAAAACCTCTTCATTCCTTTCCCCATTATCTATTTTTGTTCCCTCCTAAAAAACCATTTTCCTTAAGGTGCCCTCTTTTTTTTTCACTAGAAAACTTTTTTTTTTTCCTTTCCGCTCTTTACCCTTAAAATTTTCCCAAAAAATTCTGATCGGAGGGCAGGAAAGGATTTGATTTTTAAAAACCGGAAACGGTACATGGAAAATTTCCCTTTTTTTTCCCCCCCAAAACCCTGTTAAAAGAAAAAGGGGCTTGAGTTTTTCCGTTTTAAAAAGACTTGAAAATAAATTAAAATTAAGGAAAAATCTCTAAAAAACCCCGGAGATTGTTTTAAAAAAGGGGTCAAGTAAAAAACATAAAAAGTGGGTTTTCCCTGTTTATAGTTTAAAGAAAATATACTTTAAACCAAAATTTACATTGAAAAAATTCCATCCGAAGCATAAAACCCTTTAAAAATTGTTTTTTGCCTTTTTCGTTTAGGAAAAAGTTTTAACTTTTATGGCTCGGGTCACGATTTGCTTTTTTCCCAAAATTTTTTTTTTTGTATAAAATTAAAATTAACAAGTGAAAAAAAATATCACTTTTGATCTAAAACCCAAACAACTTTGAAAAATGTTTTACTCCCCTTTTTTAAAAAAATGATGACAAAACCCCGTTATTTTTCGGCCATTGATTTCACAGCGGGGCAAAGTAAAATATAAAAAAATTTTTTCAAAAAAAAAATTTTTCCTATTTTTTTTTCCGTTAAAGGGGAAAACCTTTAATTCAATAACCCCCTTTAAAAAAGGGGTGTTATTAAAAAATGGGGATTTTTCCCAAAATGCCCAAAAAACTGTAAAGAAAATTAAACGGGACAATTGTATCTTGCATGTACCCAAAACTCATTAACATTTGGGGGAATATTTTTTCCCAACAGGGCTCTTTCGTTAGTTGCAAAATAGGGCCCCCGGATCTTGAAAATTTCTAATTACTTCCATTAGTTCCCCCCAAAATAAAAACCTGAAAACCACCTGTCCGAAACCATGACTTCCCCCCTGTTCCCCATTCCCCACCTGAACCGGGCCCCAAAAACCCCTCCTCCCCCCCCCTGGGGGGAAAACCCCCTTTCCTTTCCCTCTCCCCTCCCCCCGCCCCCGGGGAACACCAACCCTTTTTTTCTAAAGGGATTTAATTTTTTATTTTTTTTTTTAAAAGTTTTAATTAAAATTCAATAATTTGATTTAAAACTCATGTTTAAAAAGGGTTTAACTTGTTTTTTACAAATTTTTACTTGGGAAACTTGAAAATAAAGGATAAATATATATAAAAAAATAAAATTTTTAATTTTATGGGAAAACTAAAAATTTTTTCCAAAATTTTATTTTTATTTTTTTAAATCCCCCCTTTTTTTTTAATGGAAGAAAATTGATTATAATTGTTTAAAAAAATTGGGGGAAAAAATAATATAAGGCGACATATTTCCCATATTGCTAAAATGAAAATTTGTTCAAAAATTCCCTAAATTGAAAGAAAAATAAAGGGGGGGGGGCGGAAAAAAGGAAAAGGAAAAAGAAAAATTTAAATAAAAAAAAAAAAAAAAGAAAAGGGAAAGGGTAAAAACGGGAGGAAGGAGGGGGAAAGGAAAGGAGGGGGAGGGAGGGCATAAAAGGCCCGAAAAAAAAGTTGGGGAGGGGGGGATGGGGGAAGGGAAAATCAAGCTTTTGTGAGGAGGGGGGGGGGAAGGGGAAGGGGGGGGGGTCGGGGTTTGCTTTTTTCCCAATGATGACGCCAATAAAATTTCGGACCTACCCCAAATTTATTAACGTTTGCTCCCCTCTGTTTTTTAAAACATTTAAAATTTTTACTTTCCGATAAGAAAAATTTAAATATTGGAAAAAACCCCAAATTAAAAAGTGAATGAACCGATGCCCGTGAAACGAACCAAAAAAAATTTTTTAAAATAAACCCCCGCATCTGAATTTTTAAAAGGGATTTTTAAACATTACCGTTTTTTAAAAACTTTTATTGGACTTCCCCAAATTTTTCTACTTTTTTTTTTCCTTTAGACCTTTGGTTTTTTGTTTATTGTTATTTACTTTTTCTTTTTTAATACTATACATGTTTGATATATTCCCCAAATTCCCTAAAAATTTAAATTTATTTTTCCCTTAAGCTGGGGCGAAATTTTTTGCACCCACCCCCCCCCCCAAAAAAAACCCCCCACAAAAATTTTTTTTTGGTTTTTGTTGCGGAATATGTGATTATGGTGGGGGTTTATTATAAATTTAATCCTTTTAGCAGGATAATTTGGGCGTGGTTAATTTTAAATTTTTGATATTTTCCCCTCCGTTTCAAAGTTTCCCCAGGGTTGCTTACAAAGAAACTTTGACCCCAAGGCCAAAAAATTTGGGAACGCTACTTTCCCAAAAAAAGTCCTTTTTGGGGGTTAGATCCGGTTTTCTTCCCATGTTCATTTTGTTTAAAAACAGGTTGAAAAAACAAATTTTATTTTTCTTTAAATTACCCAAAAAATAAAACTTTCCTTTTTTTAAGACCCCCCAAACTGATTTTAAAAAATATAAAAAAAAAGGGATAAATGATTTTTTCCCCCCTTACTGGGTTATAAAAAACCGAAAAATATTAAAAAGGGAAAATATAAAAAAATCAAAAAGCTATTTCCCTTTAATTTTTATTTTTAAAAATTAAAGTTTTGTTGTTTTTACCAAAAAAATTATGGGATCAGTTTTTTTTTAGTTATTTTTTAAATTTTATACGTGGGGGGGAACTAAAAAATTTAAAAAATTTAAAGGGGGTTATGTAAAATAAAAATTTAAATAAGATTTTATTTTTATAATTAACTCCTTTGCAAAAACACAAAAAAGGGGAAAATTAAAAAATGGGGGTTTTCAACGGTTCCCCCCCCTTCCCCCCCCCCCCCCCCCCTTTTTTCCTTTCCTTCCTTCCCCCCCCCCCCCCCCCCCTTCCTTTTTCCCCCCCCCCCACAAGGCTTCCCCTGGGATTTGACCAAATCGTTGGTTGTCCTTTAGAGATTCCCCGCGAAAAAAAACCCCGGCCCACCGGAAATAGCCAGGATTCCCCCAGTAAAAAACCCCTCCGGAAAATTTTTACCCTGTCCCCCTTTTGGTTTAAAGGTAAAGGGCCACCACAAAACCACAATCACCTTTTGCCCGCAAAAAAAATTTTAAAAATTTTTTTCTTCTGTGATAGGCATATTCCCTAAAGGAATGTATTTTAATAAAAAGTTGAAAGTAAAAGGAAAATGTCTTAAATTGAAAATAAAAGAGGATTTGCAATAGCCCCAAATGGGAAAAGGTACTTGAAAAAAAAGGGAAGTCAAGGGGCAATACAGGAAGGGGGGCCACCCCCCTTTCCCCACCTCCCCTTTCCCTATGGGAATACCCCAGACTTTTAGGGGTATTTTTTATTGCTTTTCGAATACTTTTGTTTTTTTTTTATTTTATTTTTTAAAAAGAGGAAATTAAAGATAAAAAAAAAATCTTAAAACGGAAAATTTTTTTTAAGTTAATTGATTCGTTTCTAATATAAAATGAAGTTTGGGGTCTTTTAAAAAAAAGGCTTTTTGAAAAGAAAACATTTTTCGTATTACCACTTCAAAATTTCTCCCTTTTCGCCTCCTCCCGGGGCTCCCCAATTTTAATTTTTACTTTTTTCTTTTCTCTTCTACTCATTTCATGGGTTTCAGGGATAAGTCCAAATCTTTTTACCCCCCCTTTCACCCCTTTTCAATTTTTTTTTCTTATCCAAAAAAAGGGGCACTTTCTTCTTGGCCCTCTTTTGCCTCTTTTTTTTTCCCTTCTCTCGCATGGTGGACTTTGCCCCAAAACCCCCGTTTAGCATTTTGCGGGGTTTCCCCTTTTCCCCTTTTTTTTTTAAAAAAATTTCAAATAATTAAAATGAAAAGTAATTAATCCCTAAAAAAAATAATTGGGGAAAAAGAAATTTAAAAAAAAAAAAACTAAAACTTACGGAATTTTTACTTTTTGATATCTCCGTTTCCAACAAAATAAGGGGGGGGGGTTTTTTATTTTTTTAAAAAAGTTTCAAATTAACCCTCAAAAGATAAAAGGAAAGGGAAGGGGGGTTTAAAGGGAAATGGATGAATAAAAGGCGGGCAAAGGGAAGGGGGTATGTTAAAAATTATTTAAAAGATTAAAAATTTTAAAATTTTAAAAATCCGGGAAGAATCAAAGTTTTGGTTTTTTTCTTTTGTTTTTCGCTTCCCCCCAAGGAAAAGGGTTTTAAGGTTTTACTTCATTTTCCTTTTCAGGGGGTTTTGGGTCCGGGGGGAAAACAATGAATTTATTTAAAAAATTATTTTGAATAATTTAAATCACGTTTTATTTTTTTAAAATAAAACCAAAAAATTCCAAGGAAAAAATTTTAAAAGGGGGGTATTGTTGAAAAAGGGGAGGGAACTTTTTCCCCAAAACCACAAAAAAACCACAGCCGCCACTTGAACGTTCGGGGTTTCCTAAGGGGGCTTAGGCGGAGTGGGTTGGTGTTTGGAAAACGGGGTGTCCCCCTCCAATATTTCCTTGGGTTTGCCCAATTTTGTTTTGGGGGTTGGTTCCCCGAATAAAAAAGTATGATTGGGAAAACCTAATTATAAAATTTTGTCCCTGTCCGGGGAAAAAAAGGCCCCGGGAGGAACCCCCGGAAAATTGTTTCTTTATTTAAAGGTTAAAAAAAAGGGGCCCCCAAAAAAGGGGTTTTGAAAAACTTGAAAAGAGGGGAAAAAATAATTGCAATTTTTATTTTTTAAATTTAAATAATATATTATATAAAAATATCTTGACGTACCCACTTTTTGGGGTTAAACTTTTTATTAAAAATTAAAGTGCAACCCTTATATATGGAATTGCCCCCCTATTTTTATTTGAGGAAACCGGGATTCCCAAGCCCCCCTCCCCAGTAAACATTTTTCCCATTTTCACCTTCAAAATTTTAAATTCCCCTCCTTTTTTTTTACAAACGACCAAAAAAGTGGAAAAAAAAAACGGGGAAAAAAAATCCCAAAAATTTTTTTAAATTTTAAAAACCCAGAAAACAAAATCATTGGTTTTTTAATATGGCTTAGGAAGGGGGATAAAAACATGATGGGGAAAGGAGGGGGGTTAAAACAAAGGGGTTTCGGCCCAAAGGGAAAAGTCTAGGTGAAGGGGGGGGAAGGGAAAAACGATAGGGAAAAATAATGAAAAAAAAAAGCTCAAAAAGGGGAGGCAGTAAAACGGGGGGAGGAAATTTTTTTAAAAGAATTAAAAGGTATAAAAAGGAAGAATGAGAAGTTTTAGGAGGGGGGGGGGGAAATGAAAGGGGCATTTTAAAAGGGAGGGATAAGGAAAAAAGGGGGGGGAATGAGGGAAGGGTTGGGTTAAAAATTTAAAAATTACGACTTTTAAATAAAATTTTTTGATATTAAAAGTTTCGTTTTTTAACATTTTCTTAGTGTAATTTACAGCATTTTATTCACAAATACAAGGAAAATTAGATAAACCCTTCGAATTATAAAAAAAGGAACCTTTAAAAAAAGGGTATACACCAAATTTTCCCTTTAAGATTAATTAATACATTATGACCAATAATAAAAGAAAAAGGAAAATTTGAAAAAGGCAAATTAAAAAACCCCTTCTTTTCTTTTTTCATGGCCCCTTTACTTCTGGGGAACAAAAAACCATTTTTTGGTTTTTGGTTACCTCCCCCCCTTTTGTTTAAATTTGACCCTCTTGGTTTTCTGATTTTTGATGGCAAAGAAGGGAAAAAGAAAAATTTATGCCTTTTTTTTTTAAATATAAAACCAGGTTTGGGAATCCCCACTAACAAACCCCCAAAAATATTTTTATTCTTCAATACAGTAAATGGGCCTTTTTTTATAATTTAACGGGGTAAAAAATAAAATGGTTTTTTTAAATACAAATATATCTTTCAAAATTAAATTTTATTGTTATTTTTAATAAATAAAATATTTTTTTTTAAAACGTTTTTTGAAAAAAACCCAAATCACAGCTTTCCTACCCCGTTTCCCCCAAAACTTTTAAAAATTTCCCCAAAGGGGTAATCCAACCAAAGAATTCTATAAATCCTGGGAAACCCGTTTTAAAAGGGCATTTAACCCAAAAAAGACAAAAACAGAATTGTGCAAATTTTTTAAAATTTAAGAAAACTTGAACCAAACCCCCATGTTACCGGAAAATCCCACTTCGCCCCCAATCCCAAAAAGGAAAAGGCAAAATCTTTTTCAAAACGGAACACAAGTCGGGTAATTTGTCCCCATTTTTAAAAAGTTTTGAAACTCCTATAAAAAAAGATTTTTTTATTTTTTTCATAAAAATGTTTTGGTTTTTCAGGTGAAAGACCAAAAATTTTAAGGTTTTTCAAAGATTTTTCAAAAGCTCTGTAAAAAGGGTGGCAAAATTATTCTTTTTTTTTCCAGGTTTTTTTCATTATGGTGGACAAGGAAAAAAATGCGGGGTATTTAAAGGTTTTTAAAAAAAAAAATTACTCAAACGGGGAATTTTTTCCGATAAACCAACCCCATGCCTTTTTTTAAAAAAACCCTTTTAAAAGGGGAATTTTTTTTAAAAAGGGGGGGTTTAAAAGGGGTTTCCCCCCAAATATTGGAGAACACTTTGGGGCCCCATTTTATATTGGCTTAATGGGGGTTAAAAAAGGGGCATGTAAGGTTGTGGGAAATTTTTGGTAAAATTTTGGGTATACTTAGGTTCCTCCGATTTGCCCTTCTCATTTTTGGGAAAAACCCCCGGATAAAGAATCCATATTCCCCCAAAAATTTACCGCCCGCCGAAAAACCCCCGGGACCCAAAATTCCGGGGATCGGGACCTTGATTTCCTTTTCTAAGGGCAGAGGCCAAAAACTTTTTTTATAGAAATCCCTTTAAAAATGTTAGAAAATGGGGGGGTTTGCTTTTTGGGTTTCTCCCCGTAAAAAAACATTTCGGGGGCCAACATTTATTCTTTTGGGGGGGTTTTGGGGTCCAGGGAACTGGGGTTTGGGGGGGAACTTTTTCTTAGTTTTCCCAGGTTTTTTTATGCCCTTGGGTAGGTTGCCCCCTTTTCAAAAATTCTGATTTTGGGGATTGGTTTTGGTATAGCCTAAAGGGAAATTATATAACCCCATCTAATTTCAATGGACCGAATTAAAATCCAAAAACCGTTAAAGGGGAAATAAAAAATTTTTTCCCTTTTTAATCCCCTTCGGTTAAAGGGGAGCTAAAGGGGGAAAAACCCATTTTGATCTCTTAAAAGGAAACAAAAAAGCTTTTTTAAAAGATTGTTTGAAAAAAACCAATGAGCCATGTTAAAGAGTTAAACCGGTTAAAAAAAAAATTAAAAAAAAGAGCAAAATGTTAATGTTGAAAATGCTCAATCATTGCCGGGGGTTTTTAAAAGGGGCCGAGGGATTTTCAATCTTTTAAAAGGGAACGGAAACCCCCCATAAGTTCGCCAGTCGGGATATGGCCAAATGACTTTTCCGAAAAAACCCGGGTCTTGGTTAGTTTCTTTCAGAACCCTTTTTATCTTTGGTTTCATATGTAAATTAAAAACCTAAAAAAAAATCATAAATTTTTAAAAGAAATCCTTTTCTAAAAAATTTTTTAATTTTTCTATATTTCCAAAAAAATTTTTTATTGAAACGTATGAATTCTGGGAAGACCCCATTTTTTTTAAGGTTTTCCTTTTTTCAAACAAATTTTTGCTCTTTTTAAAAAATTTTCTTGAAAATAAATTATCCCCCTGTTCTTTAATAAATTTTTTAAAGGGGTTTTTTTATTCTATATTGATAAAAAAAAAAATTTTTCTCAAATTCTTTTAATTCTTGGAAATTCCACCTTTTTGCCCCTAAATGTGACCCCCTATAAAAATTTTTTTTTTCACAAAATTTTGGGCCAAACTCCCTTTTTTATTATATCTTTCTTCCCTTTGGTGAAAACCTCCTTACCTTTCCCCTTCCAGAAAAAATTTTATTCCTCCCTTTTAAAATAAATTCCAAGAATTTTTTTTGGGTTTATTTAATAAAAATTTTTGCGTTGTCTTTTTCCTTCGTTGGGGTTTGGTTTGTGGGGGGCCGAAAAAAGGATTCGATTAGTTAAAGGAAAAAAAGGGAGGAATGGGAAGAATTTGTTTTTTCCAAAACCCATATAATAACCGTGTCTTAACGGGGGGTTTTCCGGTTTTTTAAAAAAAGATAACAAAAGGTAAAGGAAAAATTCCCCCAAAATCTCAAAAACCAGAATTTTTTTAAAAAGGGATGAGAAAAAAACAAACATCAAAACATATTAAATATATAATTTTTAAACTAAAAAAAAAGTTTGTAAATCAAGTTTTTCCACCCTCCTCAAAATTTCAACCTGTTTAAAAATCCCCTAAATTGTTTTGCCCTTCCCTAGAAAAAAATAAAAAACTTTAAATTTTGGGGCGTAGAAAGGTTTTCGCTTTTTCATAAAATTTATGATTTTGGTGTATTCAAAAGGCCACTTCAATTTTTTTAATCTTTCCAAAACTTTCAAAAAATGGTTAAATTTTTTAAAAAATGTGACTTTTTAACCGAACTTTTTTCCAGGCCATTTGAATTTTATCTAAAGACGGGGGGAAAACAAAAAGTTAAAACTTAAAAGGATTTTTTCAAAATAATTTTTTAAAATTTTTTAAAAATTTCACTTTTTTAAAAAACAAACCCCCCTTTTAAAGTGTCCCCCCCTTAAAAAGTTTATTAAAAAAAGGGATTTAGGTGTTTAAAACCCTTAAAAAATTATAGGCCACCATTTACCCCTTGGAAATTTTTTTCCCGGGAAACTGGAATGGGGACACTTTAATCACTTTACCATGCCCGGCGTTTCTAATTAGGGATTTCCGGATTTTGAAAAAATTCTTCATTTTCCACGGGTTCAAATTTTAAACCCCCGTGACCACTGATACCGCCACTCTTCCACCTGTTCCCCTATTCCCCCCCCTGAACCCCCCCCCCAAAACCCCCCCTCCCACGCCTCCAGGGGGGGGGGGAAAATTTTCTTTTGGATTTGTCATTTTTCGGCTAAGGGAACCCCCCGAAGAACACCAAATTTAGTTCTCGGGAATAAAAAAATAAAATTTTTTTTTTAAATTTATTTTTTAATATTTTGAAAAAAAAATTAACACCACACAAAGAAAGAACTAAAAGTCTAAAAACGTCGAACTTTGTATTTTTTCAAAAAAAACATTCAGTGGAAGGGATATGTGAATGTAAGAGGGGGGTTCGCTTATATTTTTTAAATCCAATCCCCCCCCCCTGAATTCCCCGTGAAGGGAACCCAAACTACCTTAACCCAGAACTGTTTTAGCATTTTTTTGGAAAGTTAAAATTGTTTTTTTTCGTGAAAAGAACGACTTTAAATAAATTATAGGAAAAATAAGAAAAAAAAATAATATGTGTTTTTCAGTTTTAAAATGCCAAATCTTTTGTTAAAATTCGCCCTCCCCCAATACAGGAAAAAGGGAATGTAAGGGACTTTAAAACAAAAAAAGGAAAGGGAAAATAGGGGGGAAAGGGGAATAAAAAAAGGGGAAAAGGGAAGGGAAACAGGATGGAAAGGGGGGGGAAAAATATGGGCGGGGGGATGGGGAGGGGGAAAAAGGGGAAAGTTGGGGTAAGGGGGGGGTGAAAACAAACAACTTTAAAAGGGGGGGAGGAGGCAAAGGGAAGGAAAAAGGGGGGGGTCGAAAAATTTAGGTTTTTCCCCGAATCGGGGCCCCAACTTGTTTCTAAAAATATCTTTTTTTTTGGAAAGCTTTTTGCACCCCTAAAAATTTTTTCTCGAAACAAAAAAGGGAAAAAAATTTGTTTTCCGGGAAGAAAAAAATTTTAAGAAAAAATTAAATTAAAAAAAATCTCTTGCCGCGGAAAGTGTTTTTTTCCAATTAAAAAAAATTTTAAAACCCCGTTAGGTAACGTGAAAATGAAAGATCCGAAGGGGGAAAATTTTTTCGGGTTTAAGATTTTTCACTTTTGACCGGACCCCTTTTGGGACGCATTTTTTTTTTCCCCTTTCTTTACCTTCCTTTTTTTTTAAAATTTTACTTCCACCCCCTTTGTTTTCAAATTTGCTGGAAAAATTTAAACACTTAACTCTTTTAAAAAAATATTTTTTTAAATTACGCATAGAGTTTTTTTTAATTATAAAAAAGAAACGAAAAATAAAATTTAATAATTTTTTTTCCGGGCTTTGGGTTATTTTTAGGTTTTTATATGGGTCGAAAAATTTAAATATATTTATTTCCATTTTATAGGTTTTTGGGTTTTTGGGTTAATTTTGTAAAAATTTAATTTTTGGGTTTTCACTTTCGGATGTGTCCCCCAATTAAACCCTTAAAGTCTCTTTTTGAAAAAAACCTAAAGAATATTCTTTTAATCTAGTCCCCTTTTGGGTTGTTTGGAATGGTTTCATCGTTAATTTGAAATAAGAGTTTTTTCAAAGAAGGGGTATTAAAACCTTATTGTACAAAAAATTTTAAATAAATTTTCCTTTTTAAGTCCCCCTTTTAAAAAAACACAAAAGGGGAATTAAAATAAAAGGGAAAATGTATTTTTTTTCCTTTAAGGGTTCTATCAAAACTCCAACCGTTAAAAAAAAAGGGGGATAGGGGAAAAAAATCAAAGCTGGCCAAAATTTTTAAGGGTTTTAAATAGATTATAAATTTCAGTTTACCTAAAAAAATTGGGACAAATTTTTCAATTTTTTTTATTTTTTATTTTTTTGGGGGGTAAAAGAAAAATAATAAAACATTTAAGGTTTTTAAAAAAAATTTTTAAAATAAAGATTTTAGTTTTATAAAACCCCCCATGTCATCCGTAAAAAAAAGGGGAGATGATTAGAAAAAAAGGGGAAAATCCCCCAAAAAACCGTGAAGCAAATTTGGGCCGCCACGGGGGGAAACGGGAGGGGACCATAATGTGGGCATTAGGACCTTTTGGGCATTATGTTGCCCCAAAGGTTTTTTTATAATTTTGGGATAGGTTTTCCCCCCGGGCTTCCCCCAAATATCTATCTTTTTATTGGAGATTCCCCCAATAATAATACCACCTGGAACCCCCATAATCCGAAGTTAATAAAACCCGAAATGAAACCCCCCCAAAAAGGGACCCTTCCGGGGGCCCAAGCGGCCCAGGAGGTGGGGACCCGCCATTCCCCTTGGGCCCTCCCCCCCCCCCCCCCGGGGCCCACAACAGGTTTTATGCCCCCCTTTTTAAAAAGAATTAATTCTGTGATCATATTGGTTTTTTTTTTAAAATTTAAAATTATTTTATTTAACTTTTTTCTTTTAAATTAAAAATGTTAAAACTCTTTTTTTAAGCTCTTGAAAATACCTCCTTCATTTTCTTGGTAGGGGGAAATTAAGAGGGAAAACGGTTTTCGGGGGTATTAGGGGAATGCCCCCTTTCCACTTTTCCCCATTTGGGCCAATTTTTTCCCGAAAGGGAAAAAAAAGGGGAAGGGGGGGGTTTTTTGAGGGGGGGGAAAGGGAAAAAAGGGGGAAAAAAAAAGGGGGAAAATTAATTAAAATTAAAAGACACAAAAAAGTGGGTAAAAGCATATTGGGTAAAGGTTTTGGGAAGTTTTTTAACGAAAATTTATGTTTAAATTCTTTTAAATTTAAAAAAATCCAAAAACAAAAAAAAAAAGGGAAACTTTTTGGGACTTTAAAACCCCTGGGGGGGCCCGGGCTTTTTTTTCCCTTGGGGGGGGGAGTCACAGATTCTCAAAAAGGCCCTTCCGCTTTCATGCCCCCCCCCCCTCCCCCCCCCCCCCCTTGTTCTGTTCTGGTTATTCGGTTTTTTTTTTTTTTTTCCTTTTTTATTAAAAGAAAATTCAAATCCAAATAATAATTTTCCAGAAAAAAGGGAAAAAACTTGGAAGTTAAAAAAAAATGGGGGAAAAAACTTTTGAAAAAGTTTAAAATTTTTTTTCCCATATTTTTAAAGAAAATTCCTTCGTTTAATTCTTACAGGTTAAAAAAAATTTTTTAACCTCCTATTCCCCTAATAAAATTTTTTAGGGTTTATTTTATTATATATTAATTTTTTTTTATAAAAAATTTTAAATTATTATTTAATTTTTTATTATTTTAATATTTAATTTTAATTTATTTTTTTTTTTTTAATTTTTTTTTTTTTTAAAAAAAATTTTCGAAATTAAAACTATCTTAAAAAAAAAAGAAGTTAACCAAGTCGTAAACGGTTGGTAGAATTATGCGATTTGGGGGAATAAGGACGTGGAAAAAAAATTAAAGGGGGAAAAAAGTCATGGGAAGGGGGGAATGAATTTTTGGGGTCAAAAAAGGGGAAAGGGGGGGGGGGGGAAAATGAAGGGGGAAAAAGGGGGTGGTAATGGAAGGGAAAAAAGGGGAGGAAAGGGGAAAATAGGGGGGGCTTTAAAGGGGAAATAGAATAAGGCCGGGCGGGGAAATTGGGGAAACTCTACCCCTTTTTAAAAAAACCGGTTTTTCCAAGTTTTAAAATTTGGAATATAATAAATGGGAAATCTTTCAAAAACCAAAAAACCTTTTGTTAAATTTTTTTCGTTAAAATACAAAGGGCTTTAGGGGGAGAAAATAAATTCATTGTTTTAATTTTTTTTATATTTTTGTGGTTCAAATAAAAATTCAAAATAAATTTTATATTGTTAAAACAAAAACCCAGTTTTACTTCCTGAAAGGAAAACCAATAATTTAGTCCATTTTAAAAGGGGAATGGTTTTAAAAAAGGGGGAAAAATTTAACTTTTTAAAATTAAGAAAAATTATCCCGAATTTATTTTGGAACAATGTGGGGGGTCCATGGAAATTTTAAAGGGGGAGATGTAAACCGTCTTTACCCAGGGGTTTTTTTCTGATCGCAGATATTCCCCTAGTTTGAAATTTTTCCCCGGGTTTTTAGAAAATTACCAAAACCCAAACCATATAAATGATACCCCCATAAAATTCCCCACCAGAAACCCCCAAAAAAGGCCCCCTGGGAAGAACCCAAAAGGAACTTTACCTTCCCCCTTTTGGCTACAGGGGGAAAACGACGAAACAAAAATAAGGTTTTAATTCGCAAAAAAAGGGATAAAATTAAATAAATATACATTTTTTTTAAAAAAAATTTATTTTTTAAAGCTTAATTCCACAAAAAGAAAACAAAGTTTTGGAAAACAAAAAATTTAAGAACAAACCCAAAACTCAACTTTTTGGTAGATACCAGAAGGGGAGGGGGGAAAAAGTGTTAATCGAAGGGGCCATTTTCCCACCCCCCTAAAAACCTTCAGCAGAGTGGGGTACCCTCAGGGGTAAACCATGTGCTGTCTTTTTTATTATTTTTTTTTTTTCACTGGGGCGGAAAACGCAACAATTTTTCTTAAAGAGGAAAAAAAGTATTAAAAGAAAAAAGGGGAGGTGGCTGGGGGGGGGAAAAGGGGGAAGGGGAAGGACAAGATTTCGGGGGGGGAAAAAAAAAAAAGGGGTGGGGGGTAGATGGGGGGGGAAAGGGGATTCAAAAAAGGGGGAATAGGGGGAGGGGAAAGGGAAAAAAGGAGTGGGAATTGGGGGAGGGATGGGGGAATGTGAAGGAGAGGTCAGCAAGGGTGGGGGGAAAAGTCATGACGGGGTTTGGGGAACCAAAAAAATTCCCCACAAGCAATCAATTTTCCGAACCAAAAATTGTTAAGAAAAAAGGGTTCCGAAATGGCCACTTTGGGAGACCCTTTTTTAAATTTTTAACTTTTCAAAAATTTCAAAAGTGTAGTTCTAAATAAAGGTTTTTTCTGGTTTTCCCCCTGTAAAGGATTTTAAAAATTCCCCCTGTTAGTTTTTTTTTCGGGAAAAGTCCGGGGGAAAATAAATAAAAATCCCTGTTCCCTATATCGGTGTTTTCTCCAGCGCCAAAAATTTGGCCCCAAGGTTGGAAGTAAGCACTTCTAAAAGTTTGTTTTTTAAATAAATTGGGGGAATTTAAATGCGGGGTTAGAACCAAAATCTGATATATAATTAAAACATAATTTAAAATATAAAATTTAAATTTTATTTAAAAATTTAAAAATTTTAAAGGGTTTTTTATTATAGGCCATATTTAAAGTTGGCCCGGAAATTATTTTTGTTTGTTTTTTTTTGGGGTTTTTCCCTTTTGTTTTTTGGATTTTTTCCCCCCTACTTATTTGCCCGACCTGGGATAATTGATTGATTTTTGGGGAATCCTTTAGAATGTTTTTAAATTAAAACTCAGTTCCCATATTTAACTTGGGGAATTAAGCCTGAAATTTCCATTTTCATTTAATACGCCCCAGAGGAAACCAATTTTCCCCAGCCCGGGGTACTGCCAAAACGCCTTCAAATTTATCAATTTTTTTGTTCCATTTAAAAAAGGGAATTTTCCAATGTCTTTCCCCTTATCTGGAGGGAAAAAATTAAGTTTTCCCCCAAAATTAAAAAAAGAAAAAAAAATTTGTTGTTTTATTAAAACAAATAAAAAAATTTTCCCCAAGTTCCTTTTTTAAAATTTTTTGGTAAAATCCTTATTTTAAAAAAACCCCCTTTAAAGGGAATTATAAAAGGGGTTTTTCTCGTACAGTCTCCGAGCCCTGTTTGTAAAACAAGATCAAAATAATGAACAGGCATCAAAAGTATTCATTAAAATTCATAGATTTACTATAGGAAAATAGTATATAAATCACAGTTTAAATTTTCCTGCTATTAATGGAAAATCCCATTCATTCTTTTTTCAGATGACCAGCTCGAAAGCAAGAAACCATGGTACGCAGCTAATAATATCATGTATTCCCAATGTAAATTTCGGGAAAACAGTACCTTAAAAATAGTTATTTTGCTTCTTCATGATAAAATTTATTGTAGCAAAATTTTTAAAAAATTCTGTTCATGAGATTCACCGAAATTAATATGTATGCGATGAAGATAAAATCATACGTTTAAAAATACATATGTGTCATAAAGATTTTAAATTCTTATTCAATATTCTTGTCACAATGAACTCGATCAGTTATATTCGATTATTTTATCCAGGTTCTATTGTTATAGAATATGGGACGAAGGAACAAAGAATCCCAAGAAGTTAAAATATAGATTTTATTATTCAAAAATAAATATCAAAATCACAGATTCTATATTCCGTTACCATCGGAAAAACCGATGGCTTTTATTAGCAATACCCCCTTTAAAGGGGAGATGATTTTTAAAAAAATTGAGGGAGGCTTGACACGTGTTCCCAACCTGTCGAACAAACACTTATCGAGGCCAGCACACTTGTAGTGGGGAAAACAGGTATTGGGGGGCCATGAATCGTGGCATGGGGGAACGGACTTGTGGCCAATCCAGTGCTTGGTGCCAACAGGTTTTCTCTGTTCATGCACCGTCTCGCAGCAGTAGGCTTGCCCTTTCCGGAGTCTTGCACCAATATCTGCTTTCACTGGGCTATTAGAGATTCCTGCGATAATCATGCCACTGTGGATTCCACCACCATGGATCCCCCATCGGATTCCACCATGATTCGCCACCATTAAAGCCGCCGTTAGTGAACCACCTCCGTGGCCCAGCGAAGCCTCCAGGAAGGAATCTGTTGGATCCTTGCCCACCTCTCCTTCGGTCTACACGGCGAGCGGTCACCAGGAGGAACACCCCAATCACGGATTTGATGCTCTGAAAGGGGAGATAGGGAAATTTAAACTCATGGGGGGCATATTGGTTATCCCGTAAGTAAAGGGATATAAAATAAAATCAACAAGTTCAGAACAAGATTTTACATCAAAATGCTCTAAACAGTCAACATAAATGTTTATAGCGAAAATTCTTGTAAATAAGCACACATTCATTGTTGTTTTAAGGTTAGCTGCGTAATGGAGAGGGGAAGTACAACGTGTTATTACAGGACTGCGGCCGTTTCCCTCCCCCCTCCCCCCAACCCTCTTCCCCTGCCAGTCGGGATATCCCACGCAGCGGCACTTTCTTGGGTTATAACGGTTTGGTTTTTCATTTCGGTTTTTGCCGGGTACTTGGATTACTCTTCCCTTTATTTTGGTGATGACAAAGATGAAATGACAGTGATAAATGTAAAGATGGAAAGTGAAAAGTTGATAACGGAAAATCTGTTTTTATTAGATAGTACCAGTCTGCGGAATTTCTACCTTTAAAATAAAAGCTTTGATGGTCAGCTACACAAAGTGGCATTGAACAGGACTGGTTCATAATTACTCTACTTCTAAAAATCGCTACGAAATCACCTCCCTCAACAGGGCCCAATCTTAATCTTCCTCTTTTATATAGTGGTCCTCTAAATAATTCAAAAAGGGTTAGGGGATAGAGAATCACAGAAGTCTATTTTACACGTGCAGTTTATTCGGTCTTAATTCAATGTAGATAGTAAAAGGGATACAACCCAGCGAGGCACGGTCTTAAATTGCAACACTCTAAATCCGATTTGTATTTTCCTCTGTGACGTCATCGGCATGTGCTCAGTGACGTTGCCTTCGAATCCGTTTATGGCCTCCCTCCCTTCTCTCGTCTCTTCTGTTTCCAAATTCATTTTTTAAAGATATTAGCAATATTCATTAACGAAAAACAATCATTGGTCCTGAATAAGAAGAAATAGTAATGTTAAGAAAAAAACAAAATATTTTTAGGTGGGAATCTAAAAAGTTAGTATACATTTTTATGCATCCAATGTACTCATCCTTATTGTTAGAAAGTATTAGTACCACTGTCATATTCAATCAACAGGTGTCCAGAAGACATGTATGCAGCATCCATCGTTTCCCTAATAAAAACCCTGTCGTTGCATAGAGAGGGAAGGGAGATCAAGAAGGAGAATAGGGGGGGGGAAAGGGATTCAAAATAAGTTGTAGAGTATTGAACCAATATTGAAGAAATACAAGCGATGGAGGAGAGATGTCCGTGCAATAGTGAATAAAGGAAAAATTATCCAGACGATGGAAACGCTTATCACGGCCGTCAGGGCTTTACACTGTGGGTCATCAGCCATGTGGCATAGTACGTTGCCTTCCAAACCCTTTTTATGCTCTCTCCTCTCTCTCTCTCTCTCTCTCTCTTCTCTCTCTCTTTCTCTTCTTCTCTCTTTGGCCATTTCTTCTTGCCCTTCTCTTCCAGGTTTACGCGTTTTTAAGATAGAAGTGGTCCCAATTAAAGAAATCTCCATCGAAACCAAATGCTTAAACATAACATGTTATACGCAATCAAATGCGAAAAGCAGGTTTTATGGTGGTTGAGATCAATGTATTCACATTAATGTTCAATTTGATGCAGGCTGATCAAAGTTGCAGATTAAACAAATGCAAATATATATATATATATATCAATATTATATTATAATAATGTGTGTGTGTGTTGGTGTGTGTGTGTGTGTGTGTGTGTGTGTCTGGTGATAATTTACATGAAATAAATATCTACAAATTTGTTATTTTTCGTTATCATCTGAACCGAAAACCCCTTATTGACTATATTTACCTTTTAAAGGGAGATGAATGTTAAGAAAGATAAATGGATGATCTTATTTTACTCAAGATCTCTACAATTTTCCGAATTGTTGCTAAATAAGGGTCAAGAACAAACATCAGAAAGTTGACTATCTTAATTAAAATAACTTCCAAGTCAAAGGTCTCATGTCTCGTCAATACATTTTTCATTCTCTTATCGAGATAACAGTTCTGAAGGGATATTTTGCTGAGAATATTTCGCGTGTTTTTGAAAAATGTAAACAAGCATCACTGTTGTATACGCTTATGAAAACACCAAAATTTCCCAACCCAATATGTGCAGAAACAGAAAAGTGTTTTGCATCATCAGGGATACGATAAAAAACTAGAATATGTATGAAAATTCTCATGGCTCATGAGATGCCTCCATGCTTCGATAAATTATTCACCAGAAATTATAGGTATTCAGGTAAAATTTTATTTACGCCCTACGATTGTCACAATGAACCGTTTCAACCAAAAACTACGTTTCATTTTTTCTTTAGTATTCACTCCCCGTGAAAAAAAGTGATAGATCATGTATTTCGGGTTATTTTTTCCGGTGTTCAATTGTTATTATAATATAGACAAGTGTAGAGAAATGCAAGTATAAATGTATAGGTTTTATTATTCAAAATAAATCTTACAAATCACATTTCTATCTTCCATTATAACCGGGAAAAACCGATGACTTAATTAGTAATAACCACCTTAAAAGGGGGGTGATTATTGAAAAATGAGGGAGGTTTGCACACGTGTTCTCCCAAACACCTGTCGAAGCAACACTTATCGAGGCCAGCACATTTGTAGTCGTTGGAACAGGTATTGGGGGACCATGGAATCGTGGGCATGGGACGGACTTGTGGGCAATTGAGGGGCTTGGTACCAACAGGTGTCTCTGGTTCATGCACCGTCTCGCAGCAGTAGGCTTGACCCCCCGAGTCTTGCACATATCTGATTGGCTTGGGCATTAGAGATTCCACCTCCGTTAACCATACCACGTGGATCCCCCACCATGGATTTCCGCCACCACTGAAACCGCCGCCGAAGAGGCCAGCTCCGTGCCCCAGCGAAGCCCAGGAAGAATCTGTTGGATTTGCCACCTATTCGGTCTACACCGCGAACGGCCACCAGGAGGCAAACACAATCACGGATTTGATGCTTTTGAAGAGGAGATAAAGGGATTATCCATCATGATGCTATGGTAATATTGCTAAGTATATCTGGTTTGTAGTCTGCAAGAGGAATAACGAAATTTTATATAATGGTATTATTGGTTACTGTATATATAGTAATATAATCATATAGTTTATAGTGAAAATACAACAGAATATAAAAAATATCTTTTAAAACAGTAACATTAACACGGCATCTTGCAATAAGTACTCACATTCATTGTTGTTAGAGTATAGCTTGTAAAGTGGAGAGTTGAGGATAGAATGTGCTATATACAGGAACGGTGGCCGACCCCCCTCCCCGTACCTCTTCACCAGCCCGTGGGATATTTCCAAGCCAGCGGCGTGACTTCCATGTATGTGGATGGTTTTTTCCCGCTCAAATTTGCGAATACGTCGACTCGATTTTTTATGATATGATCTTGAAAAATGATAAAATGTATAGATGGGAAATAAAAAAGAAAAATCAGCGTTATTAGAAAAAATGAGTCAGTATACAAAAATGGCATTTCACAAAAAAAGGACGATTTTCATTATTACTTATACATCTACCCAAAATTATCAAAACAGTCGGCCCTCATGCAATCAGGGGGGAGAGAGGGAAAGGGCGGCAAAAGGGGGTAGCAGCAGGAATACTGAGGAAGAAGGAAGAAGGGTTTAAAAAGGGGGCGGGTTTTAAGGAGAATTGAAGGGGAGAGAGGGAGGAAAAAGGATGCAAGCAGGATAGAAGAGAGGGAGGTACAAGTAGCATTTGAAGCAAGATGGGTTAAAAGGGGGAGAAGAAAAGCACAAACAGAAGGGACGAAGGGACATATGAGGGGGGAAGGGAGGAGAGGGAAGGTATACAAAAGGAGAGGGTGCAGGGAGGAGGGAGGTGGAGGAGGAAAACGGCAGGAGGGGGAGGTGAAAGGAAGGGTTGTAGGATTTCAAACTCATGACTCCACTAACAGTTTCTATAACTATGAAGTTTTGTTGGTTTAAATGTGCTGCTGCAGCAGATTCTATCACATACAGTATTTCGTTAGAAACAGAATCAGGATTTTAACTTCCCTTCACAAATAATACCCCAGATGTAGTATTATGAAAAAATCCTCGAATCAATAAGAGAGAAGTGAATCGTTTCCAGAGTTGTGTATAGCCATATATCTCCTGTTTCAAAATTTTAATCAAGAATACCCGTACTTCAAATGAAAGAATTTGAAAAAGATATCCGAAGATGGCAACACTTACGCGAAGACTGTTCTTTATCTGTGACGTCACTGTGACGCCACCAATCCAAGTTTTTTTCTCCGGTGAAATCACTTGCTTTTTGTTGCAAAATTGTAACTTCTTTGTTTCTAGTATTTGCATGGACAAAATTTTATGGCATATGTAAAAATTTGTGTATTCACTAACCCTTTATTGCATCGAAATAGCATTACCAGAAGTGAAACCATTGCTTGTAATATTTTTGGGTTTTTAAATAATTTTTGTTTTATGGTAGGTAAGATCAGTGCACTTCATTTTGAAGTTCGTTTATTATAATCTAAGGAGGGTAATAAAGCAAGGGTAAATACATACATAAACAACACACACACACCACACAAATATTAAAATATATATATATATAATAAATAAATATAAAATAATAAAATTATAATACAGTTATATTTACAATTAATAATTAATATATATATATATATATATTATATATATACATATATCATATATATATACGTATAATATTTTGAAGGGTATTTCATTTGGTGTTGTTTACCAATCGATGCTTCTAGCCGCTAGTGATTATTTTTTTTGTTTTGCGTGGTGTTTATTGCGCTGTTAAGAATTTTAGTTTTCACACCGAAGCAGTGCGATGACTTCCTGTGGAATTTATAAAGACCTGGTACCCATAGTAATGAACTCTGAAAGAACCCGAGATAAGAGTTCCATTTGTAAGCTCAAGCTCCACAAAACCATACCTGTCAGGAACTTTCGGCGCCATGGGCTCGCTTATATACGATTTTCAGCATATTATCAATTCACTTTATTCCCTGTAAATATTTGTGAATATACAATTGGCTTATGAAAGCACGTTTCCTTATTCCCGAGTGGCTAAATCAACCATCGATATTCAAAAGAAACGAAGGGCTTTAAAAAAACATACCAAAAGAAACCCTTGACAATCATATATAACCAGAAACCCCATTAACAATAACCTTGAAAGGGGGGATATATTAAAAGGTAAAGATTATATATATATATTCTTTTTTACAAGATAACTCTATACAATCCTCGAGTCGTTGTTAAACAGGGGTCGAAAGAACAACAGCATCAGAAAGTTGAGTATCATTAACATTCATAGAGTTTACTATGGAAAAAAAGCATTGTCAATCACAGCTTTCACATCCAAGATAACCAGCTTTGGGAAAATTTAAATGTTTGTGGAAAAAAGTTCATCGTGCGTTTTGAAACACGGAAATGCAATATACACGATTTCGTATTTCTAAATCTCCATGTATCCAATTTAATTTATTCAGAAAGCTCATAAAGAAGGTTATGCGTATTCAGATCAGTAAATAAGTAGTATTTTTTCACGGCTTACGAGATTTATCAGAAATTTAAGTATTTCAGATGAAGATAAAATTTATACGCATAAATACATACGCACGTAAAGATTTAATTCTCTTTCACTTAATTTGCAAGTAAACTGAATCAAGAAAAACTTAGTTTTTTTGTGCATTTTTACCTATCTGAAGATCAATATATTGCATTTCTTTCTTTCCAGTTTTCTATTTCATTATCATAATGTAGACGAAGGGACGAAAGAAATGCAAGGAAATATAACATATAAGGATATATTATTAAAAAAAAATATCTACAAATACAATTTCCTATCTTCCGTTTTATCGGAAACCGAAGGATATTTATAACAATACCACTTTAAAAGGGAGGGTGGGTTTTTGAAGAAAGAGGGGGTTTGCATACTGTTCTCCTAAACACCTGTCGAAGCAACACTTATCGAGGCAGCACACTGTGTCGTTTGGGAAAAGGATTGGGGGCCCATGGAAACGTGGGCATGTGGGACGACTTTTGGGGGAATTGAGTGGCTTTGGGGCCAACAGGTGTCTCTGGTTTATGCCCCCGTTTCGCGCAGTAGGCTTGACCCTCGGAGTCTGCACCAAATCGCATTCCTTGGGCATTAGAGATTCACGCAATAATAGCACTACACCGTGGGAAGCATACGGTTAGATTATGATAAAAATCCTTCGAAATTTGTTAAAAAAGAAGGAAATCGATTCAAAAAGTGGTATGACAGCCATATATATCCCTACTTAAGATTTAATAATCAAATATTACTCGCAAACCAAGTCATGGTTAGAAAAAGGAAGAGATTCCTGAAGATGGCAACACTTGACGCGAAGACCCCCTATGGTACGTATTGGCACAACTGATGACTTGGGTGACGCCTTTTAAACCAATGGTTTTCCCCATCCCCCTGGAGAACTTTTTACCCTCCGGTCTTGATATTGCACTGTGAGATACAGAAAACCATTCAGCCTTGTTTAATAGACGTGAGTGCTTTTTTGCAAGATGCGCTACACATTTAGTTCAACAATTTATAGAGGCTTTTGATTTTTTATACTGTTCAAAACTGGGTTTTGATCAAAACCAATATATTTACTTTAGCAACATTAGACATATGATCACATAGAATTCCCTTATCTCCTCTTGCGAGCATCAAACCGTGATTGTGTGTTGCTCGGGGGGCCGTCTCCGCCGGTGTAGCCCGAAGGAGAGGTGACAAGGACCAAACAGTTTCCTTCCTGGGGGCTTCGGGGGCGCCACGTGGTGGAATCCAGGGCGGTATCCAGGGTGGTTTCCCACGGTGGTAGGGGAATCGGCGGGGGGAATCTCTAAGGACCAACCCAATGCAGATATGGGCAAGATCGGGGGCAACTATGCTGCGAGACAGGCATGAACAGAAAACCCCTGTTGGTACCAAGCCACTAAATTTCCCCCCAAAGCCCGTCCCACATGCCCACGATTCCATGGCCCCCCCCAATACCTTTTCCCAACGACTAAAAGTGTGGGGCTATAAGTGTTTTCGCGGGTTTTGGGAAAACCTATGCAAACCTCCTCATTTTTAAATAATCATCTCCCCTTTTAAAGGTGTTATCCCTACAAAGGAGTTATTGGTTGAAAAAGGAAGTAGGAAATCTGTGTTTTGTAATATTTATTTTTTTTAAAAAATCTTAAATTTTTAACTTTTAAGGATTTATTAATAAAAAAAATATTAAAAATCACAGTTTTCCTGCTTCCTTTATCACCCCAATAACTCTTTAAAACGAAAACCCACCTTAAAAGGGGAGAGATTTTTAAAAAAATGAGGGGGTTTGCTACGTGTTCTCCCAAACCCCTGTCGAAGAAACTTATCGGGCCAGCAACTGTAGCTTGGAACAGGTTTTGGGGGGGACCATGGAATCGGGCATGGGGGAGGGACTTGGGGGAAATTGAGGGGCTTGGTACAACATTTGTCTCTGGTTCATGCACTGTCTCGCGCAGTGGCTTGACCCCCCGGGGGTCTGCCCCAATATCTGCATTGGCTTGGTCCATTAGGTTTTCCCCGCCGATAAAACCCTCCCCCGGGGGAATCCCAGGGATCCCCCATGGATTCACCCCCGGGGACGCCCCCGAAGCCCCCAGGAAGGAATCGTTGGATCCTTGTCCCCTCCTTCGTTACACCGGGGAGACGGCCACCAGGGGAAACACCAAAGGGGCTTTGATGCCTCAAGAGGAGATAGGGAAATTTCTATCGTGATGCATATTTTTAAATAGTTGCTAAAGTAAAATGATATCGGTTTATGAAACCGAGTTCGAACGGGATATAAACATAAAAATCCCTTAAAATTTGAATAAATAGTTACGCTTTGAAAATAGCACTCAATCATTTTTTGGTTAAAGTTAGCTGGAAAAGGAAGAGGGGGAAGGAAACTCGTTTTAATACGGAAACGGGCGGCCCCCCCCCTCCCCTTCCCCTCCCTCTCCCTTCGCTATAGGGAACCCCAGCCAGGGGCCTTCCGGGTATCGCGGAGGTTTCCCTTTTTTCGTTTTTTGGAAATCTTTGTTTCTTCTTTCTTATTTCATTGATGAAAAAGAGGGAAATATAAAGATAAAAAACGGAAAAAGTCATTTTAACGGAGATTTTTTTTGATTAGATAATGTGAGCTGCAGAATTTCAAATCACAAAAATGAAAGTCTGTTGGTCATCTATACAGAATGGCATTTGAAATAGAAGACTGTTATTATTTACTGTACTTCTACAAAATCGCTACATATGTCCCCTTCCTCAATCACGGGGAAAGAACTCCCAAACAATCTAATCCTCTTTTTTTATCATAATTCTTTTACTCATTTCAAAAGGGGTTCGGGGGATAGAAAATGGGCGGGTCTTTTTTTACCTGCGAATTTTCCGCTGGGTTTTAATTTTGTATAGAAATGAAAATACAAATCCCAGAAAAAAAAGGAAGCACAGCCCTTTGACTTTGGGCAACATCAATTCTGGGCTATTTGACTTGTTTTTCCTCTGTGACGTCAAGCCATGGTAGGCTTTCCCTTCCAAAACCCCTTTTAAGTCCCCCTCCCCCCCTCCCCCCGCTGTGTCTTCGTTTTCCCCTTTCATTTTTTTCGAAAAGATTTAGCAAAAATTAATTAATCAAAAATGAATATTAATACCTGAAAAAATAATATCGGGAAAAAGAAATTTAAAAAAAAAATGGGTGGAATCTAAAATAGTTAAGTGTATTTTAATTTTTTTACATTTCAATACCCGTCACATTTTTTATAATCGAATTAGGTGGTGCTTTTATTTTTTCTTACAAATGCTTAACAATATTTAAATCCTCGGAGGGAGGAAGAGTAGAGGAAAGGGGAAAGGGAAGAAGAGGCGTACAGGCAGAGGGAGAATGGGAAGGCAGGCAGGAAGGGGAAGTGTGCGTAGTTATACAAATAGTATTTTTACAAGACCTTTCAAATTTTTGAAGACAGGGGAAAGTGGACTGGGAATTTTTAAATCAAATGTTTTAAAGGGAAAATTTCCTTTACTAATAAAATGTTTTTTACGTCATTCGCAAGCGTAAAGTGGGAGTTTAGGTTGTTGTACTTCATATCCTTTTTCAGTTTGATTAAAATTTAATCCAGGATTAAACAAGAAGAGTCTATATAAAAAAAATTTTTATTAAAAAATAAAACCCCCAATCACGTTCCTATCTTCCATTATAAATGGAAAAACCCAAAAATTTCCTTACTGCGATAACCACTTTTAAAAGGGGGAGGTGATTGTTAAAAAAATGAGGGAGGTTTCAAGGGTTTTTTCCCCCAAAAACCTATAAAGCAACACTTATGAGGCCAGAACTTGTAGTCTTGGGAACAGGTAGTGGGGGTCCAGGGAATCGTGGCTGTAGGACGGACTTGTGGGCAATTGAGGGGTTGGGTACCAACAGTGTCTCTGGTTCATCCCCGTTCGCAGCAGTAGGTTTGGCCCGGAGTTTGCACCAATATCTGCATTGGCTTGGGGATTTAAAATTCCACCGCCAATAATAGCACTCCCACGGGATCCCACCTCCATGGATACCACCACCATAAATTCCACTACCTGGTTTCCGTCCCCATGAATATAGCCCCCGAAGAAACCGCCCCCCCTGGACCCCCCCAAAGCCTCCAAAAAGGAATCTGTTGGTCCTTGTCCACTCTCCTACGGTTACCCCGGCGGAGACGGCCCCCAGGGGGAAACCGTAATCGCGGCTTTGATGCTCTCAAAAAGAGGTGACGAAATAAACATCAGATACTATTATTTACTGTTGTTAGATTTAAAGTTTTAATATGTAAATGCATCGCTCAAGTACAAATTGTTGTAGGGGATAGCTGTGTAATGTAGAGAATTAAAGATAACGTCGTTATATACTGGAACGGGTCCCCGCCCCCCATCCCCCCCCCCCCCTTCTCCGCTACGCAGCCGGGATACCCAAAAGCCAGCCGTGAACTTCCATGTATCGCGTAGGGTTTTTTCCTTTCACTTCTTGCAAAATATTTTAAATTCCTTTCCCTTTTTTTTTCATAAGACGAAGAAAAGTGACAGTAACGAAAAAAAAGGGAAAGGAAAAAAGTCAGCAAAAGGGGGGGAAGGGTAAAAGCATATATGGGGCAAAGTGATGTGGTTTGGGGGGGAAGAGAGCTCAAAGGAAGGAAAGGGAGCAGGTAATGAGGGGGACGGAGAGAGCAAGAGTGTAAAAAGAATTGGAAAGAAAAGGGGGGAGGAAAAGGAAAAAGGGGTGCAGAAAGTATCGGGCGGAGGAGGGAATGAGGGAAAGGAGCAGTTTACGACAGGATGGATGAAGGGGGAAAGTAGGAGAGGAGAGAGTGAATGGAAGGGTTGCTAAAAATTTCCCAAAACTCTCGACGTAAAACTAAACAGTTTCTGCAAAATATGAATTCTCTGTAGGGTTTTAATGTTTTGCTGTAGAAATGTAAATTTCACTATGCATTTACTTTCACAAAATGACATAGGGATATAATATGATAAAACCCCTTCGAATTAGTTAAAAAGAAGTGAATTGCATTCAAAAAGGGGTATGACACCCATTATATCCCTACTTAAGATTAAATTAATCAAGTATTACTCGAAAAACCAAGTAAATGAATTAAAAAAAAAGGAAAAATTTCCCTGAAGTGGAAACATTTGACGCGAAGCCCCATCTTTATGCTGTGACGTCATTGGCCAAAAATGATGACTTGACTGTGACAAACCCTTTAAACCCCATTATTGCTTTTTTCCCCCGGCATCCTCCCCCCCTCTGTTGAGTAACTTTGTAGCCTCTCCCTCGTGTTTTTTATATTGCATGGGGATAGTTATGGCAATACAGACATTTATACTTTTACAGCTCTTCAAGTTTTAAGATATTTGAAACCCCAGAGGTAGGGAATTCCATCAAAAACAAGTGCCCATGACATGAGTTTTACTTCATTCAGAATCAGAAATCAGCTTTATGGTTGGCTATAATATATAACGAGGTACAAAAAAAATGGTTTTTATATACTACTTTAAAATTATGCATAAAACAGTAAATATACTTTTATAATATATATAATTTATTATATATATATTAATATATATATATATAAACGATTTAATATTGAAAAAAATACCCCAAAAATCACACTTTCCTTTTTCCCGTTTTTAACCGAGAGCCCATTATTAAAAATTTTCCTTTCATAGGGGGAAAACCAAACATAACCCAAGTTTTCTAACAATCCTGGGAAACCGTTTTAAAATAGGGATAAACTTAACAAAAAGCATAAAAAAGTTCGTACTCTAAATGCATAATATATTATATACTATAAAAAAACATTTTTTATAACACAAATTTCCCCCCAGTTATCAGTCGGAAAATCCCTTCATTTTTTGCTCGAGAAACCAAAATGGAAAATGTTTGCGGGAAAAAAATGGTGTTCTTAAAACATGGAAAACACAGGAATACATGGATCGATTTTGATCCCCTGTATTCCTGATTTCAATGTTTTAAGAAAAGGGTCCCTAAAAAAAGAAGTATTTTATGTATCACTTTTGATCCGATAAATTAGTAGAAATTTCGAGTTTTTTAAAGGCGATAACTCACAAGAAATTAATGTATTTCGGGTGAATTTAAAATTCAGACGATCTGAAAAAAAGTGATAGAGCAAAAAAATTTTGGGTATACTTTTATTCCAGGTTCTTTTTCATTTGAGTAGACAAAGGGACAAAAAAATGAAAGGGGAAGTATAAAATATAGATTTATTATTCAATAAAAATACAAAAATAAAAGTTTTTATATTTTCCGTTATAAACCGGGAACATCAATGGCCTTTTTTAGCAATACACATTTAAAAGCGGGATGGTTATTAAAAAAATGAGGGGGTTACACATTTTTCCCCCAAATATTTTAAAGAAACCCTTATCGAGGCCAGCCCCTTGTATATTTGGTCAGTAATGGGGGGCCTGGAAACGGGGCATGTAGGACGGACTTGTGGGCAATTGAGGGTTGTAAAAGGGGTCTCTGGTTCAGCAGCAGTAGGCTTGCCCCTCTGGAGTCTTGCCCCAATTCTGCATGGTTGGGCCTTTTGGGAATTCACCGCCGATAATAGCATACACCGTGGTTTCCCACCACCATGAATACCGCCCCCGAAAGACCCCCTCCGGGACCCCAGCAAGTTTCCAAAAAGGGAAATCGTTGGATCCTTGCCCACCTTTCCTTTGTCTACACCGGGGGAGACGGCCCCAAGACCAATGGCTCTTTATTACAAAAACCACCTTTAAAAGGGGAGATGTTTTTAAAAAAATGAGGGGGGTTTGCATACGTTTCCCCAAACACCTGTGAAGAACATTTATCGGGGCCCAGCACACTTGTAGTCTTTGGAACAGGTTTTGGGGGGTCCAGAACGGGGCATGTGGGACGGACTTGGGGCAATTGGGTGGTGGTGCCAACAGGGTCTCTGGTTAGCCCCGTCTCGCAGCAGGGGCTTGACCCCCGGAGTCTTGCACCAATATCTGCTTTCATTGGGCCACTGGAGACCCACTGCAAAATACACTCCCCGTGTTTCCCCTAGGATCCCTCCATCATAATTTCACCATGGATTCCGCCCCTTAAAACCGCTGCCGAAGAGCCCCCGGGACGTCAGCGAACCCCCTCCCGGAAGGAATCTGTTGGCTTTGTCCCCTTCCTTCGGGGAGACGGTCACCAGGAGGAACCCAATCAGGCTTGATGCTTGTAAGAGGAGATAAAAAAAATTATCGACTCGATATGAAAAGAATTTTTGTACTTAAAAAACCATATGCGCCCCAGTGTTTAAAGGTTAAGAAAAACAGAATTAAAAATTTTTTAATATAAGAAATAGAGCGAAACATTTATCATCATTCCAAAAGGGTTCTCAATTCATTGCTGACCAAGGTGCTGTGAAATGGGCGGTGGGGTTTTGCAACCTCGTTTTATAAGGAAAAACTGGAAAATACCCCCCCCCACCCCTCACTGTTTGCCAGTCGGATATCCCGGACCAACTATGCGTTTTTCGCCAATTAAATTCCCGGGGGTCGTTTTAGTTAATATTCTATTAAACCCAAACATGGGTTTGTTTTTTTTCCATGATGGAAAATTTTAAAAAGGGCATAAAAAATAAACGAAAGGGGTTTTACAGAAAGCCTAGATTTCATCATTAAATTTTTACATTGCGGTAAATATTTGCACAATTAATTTTTATTAGTTTAAAATCGATACCATGATTACTCAGTGAAGTAGCCCTATTTTTTTTTGAAGGGTTTTTCCTTTTTTTCATTAGTTACAGTAACATTGTCATCTTTTAAGTTTTTCCCTTTGGGATAAAGGGACGTTACTAACATCGTGTTTCTTTATCAAAAAGATTATTTTTATCGAGGATTTTTGTTGTATTATTCTGATAAATACAAAGAAAAAATTATCACTTTACATATATGTAATAATTTTTGTCAATTACCGGAAAATAAAATCGTATTAAAGGAAAATGACAGGTTATAAGGTTACTTTTTCACGTAGAAACTTTGGCTATGACGTCAAAATATTTTTATAGTTTTACACTATATCTAATTCTACAAGGGAATAAAAAAGCCAATCATACATTACAAAAAAATATTCCCCATTATCGGGTTTTTAATTGTTTCACTGCCGCCCAAAAACCAAAAGAAACCCTTTTAGAGTGCCCATCAATATATTTTGGTTTTTCATTTAGAGTAGACTATTTATAGCTTTCCCTGTTCCCGCTCTTTCAGCCCTATGAAACATGGTTGCCAACAAAAATTCGTAGATCAAAGGAGAGGCAGCGTAAAAGGATTCGATCTGTAAACTACGGAAAACAGGAGGGAAAGGGTTAAAATTGCTTTTTTTTTTCCCAAAGCCTAGAAATAAAACAAATAGAATGCTTAACAGAGGGTTTTTTCCTTTGTTTTTTGAAACAAGACTATGCAGAAGGTAAAGGGTGAAAATTAACCCGGCCAAGATCTCTATCAAACCCGAGATCTGTTTTAAAAGGGGGATCAGGGGATAAAAAACATCAGAAAGTGGTATTCACTAAGTTTCATAGTTTACAAGAAAATAGTACTGTCTACACAGTTCACATCCCCCGCAAAAAAATTCCAACCCAAAGTATGCATAAAATTCCCATAAAAATAAGTTTTATGCAACATTTATAATCGATAAATTAGAAAAAAAAACTTTTTAAACTTTTATGGCTCGTGAGTACACCATCATTGATTTATATTCACCAAAATTTAAAAATTTTTTTGATAAAATTAAAATTAAAAACATATGTGCCTAAAAATATCTTTCTTTTGCATCACTTTTATCAAACAAACTGTTCACGAAAAATAGCTTTTTACTCCCCTTTTTTTGAAAAAAAAATGATAGATCTATATATATCCGATTACTTTTTCCTGTTCCATTGATATTCTATCTAGACGAAGGGAACAAAAAAATGCAAATATAAAAAAAAAGGGTTTTATTTTTAAAAAAAAAATCTAAAATCAATATTTTTATTTCCTTTACCACCGGAAAACCGATGATATATACTAGCAATAACCCCCTTTTAAAAGGGGGAGATGATTATTAAAAAAATGAGGGAGGTTTGCACAATGCCCCAAACACTGTCAAAGCAACATTACGGGCCAGCCCCTTGATCGTTAAAAACAGGTAGGGGGGGCCCCAGGAAACGGGGGCATGTGGGACGGACTTGTGGGAATCAGGGGCTTGTCCCAACGGGTGTTTTGGGTTCGTGTACCGTCTCGCAGCAGTGGGCCGACCTTCCGGAGTCTTGCACCATACTACATTCATTTGGGCCATTGGAGTTTCCCACCGCCAAAATACCACTCCCCTTTGTATTCCCCCAAATGATCCGCCACCATGACTTCCACCACCATAAATTCACCGGATTCCCCCACCTTTAAAAACCGTCCCGAAGAGACCCCCTCCGGGACCCCAGCGAAGCCTCCGGGAAGGAATCTTTTGGACCCTTGCCCCTCTCACGGTAAACACCGGCGGAGAGGGGCACCAGGAGGCAACACAAAATCAGTTTGATTTCTGAAGGGGAGTAACAAAATTTTGTAGTATTGGTTTAATTTTGGAAAAGTAAAATTATATTTAATCATATTAAACAATTTACAGATATAAAACATAAACATCCCTCTAAAAGGGTTTGATACTATAGTGTATCTTTAAACAACATCACTTTATTATCGGTTGAGGAAACTGTGTAAGGGGAGAGGGAGGATGAAAAGTCATTTTATATATTAAAAGGGGCCGATCCCCCCCCCTCTTCAATGTCTCCGCCTCGCCAGTCGGGAACCCAAGCTAGCACTTAAATTTCCAGGAAACGTGTTTGTTTTTCATTCTCTTTTTGTGAAAGTTTCGCCGCTTTTTTTTTAAAATGATGAATGTTAACTTAAATTGAAAAAATTGATAGACAAAAATTTAAAGGGAGGAAACAAATAATATAAAAGGTGTTTTCATATTTCCCATACGTTGCAAAAACTTTAAATTTCCGCCCTACAAAAATTGCCTCCCTTGAGAGGGAGAAGGAATAAGATAGGAAGGGAGGGGCGGTAAAACCGGAAAGGGAAGGGAGAAAGAAGGGGGGAGATTTCCAACGGGTAGAAGGAATAAAGAGGAAGGGGGGAAAAGAAGGAAGGTGAAAAACGGGATGGAAGGGGGGAAAAGGGTAAAGGATAGGAGGCGGGGAGGGACGAGTGCTGACTGAGTGCACAAACAAAAGGGGAAAGTGTCGGGGGTGGGGGAAGGGGGATAGGGAAGGGGCAGATAAACGACGGGTTAGTAGAGGGGGGAAAGGCGGGAAAGGGGAAAAGAGGGGGGGGAGGGGCGGGGAAAAGTTGTGGTTTTTTCCGAACTCGATGACGCCAGAAAAATATTTCAGACCTATGCTTATTTATTAAGCAGTTTTGCATACCACTACATAGTTTTTCTCAAACATTTTCAGGAAATGTGTATTTTCCCCGGGGTAAGATCAAATATAATATTAGGAAAAAAACTCTCAAAATTAATAAAGTGAATGAACCGTATGCACCGATGTAAAGTCGAATTTCCTAAAAAAAAAATTTAAAATAATAATCAAATCTCGCGTAAACTGAACTGAATGATTAAAAGAGATTCCTAAAGGTTTGGCAACACTTACCGTTGGTTTTAAGATCTGTCCTTCACTCGTGACTTGGGCCACCCCCTTATGCTCATGTTTTTTTTCCTGTTAGACCTTTCGGTATTTTTTTTAGTTGCGTAGTTCGACTTTCTTCTTGTTTTTAATATTCAGGACGATGTTTGCATATATTCAAAATACAACTAAAACATAAATATAATTTATATAAACATAAGCATAGTATGCGAAATTTATTTGTCACCCAACCACCCCAACGAAAACAAACACTATATAAAATATTATGAATGTGTTTTCGCGGGCATATGTGTATTATGAGTAGGCGGTCTAAATTATACATATACATCCATTTATTTACAGTTTGTATACATGGTTGCGCGCTGTGGTTAAATGTAAACATTTGTATTTTCTTCCCTTTTATCTTTTTCAGGATAGTAAAACCCAAGGGGGTTAAACGTCTCGATCAAAAAAATCTTATCGACCCAAATGCCTAAACTTTGTGTTTAACGCTTTTCATATGCGATAAAGTGGGCCTTTGTGGTTTTTTGAGATCCGGTACTTATATCCATGTTCATTTTGTTCCCATCAAATGCAGGTTGTACAAATACAAGGGGATATATTACTGATTTCTTTTTGAAAATAATATTACAAATAAAAACTTTCCTATTTAACGAGCCCCTTTTTAAAAATAGACTTTTTAAAGGGGGGAGATCAAAATAAAAAAGGATAAAGGGGATTTTTTTTTCCCCCCGTTTTATCTAGGTTACTCCATAAAAAACCGAAAACCATATTAAAAAGGGACAGGGGGATAAACAAACATCGGGAAAGCTGAGTATTCCTAAGTATTCGTGTTTTTTAAGTAATACCCTAGAAATCTAGTTTCTTACCTAAAAAAAAAATTGATAGATCTTTTAATATTTAGATTTTTTTTTTCCTTTCTTTTTTCATTATTATATCGAAAAAGGAAGGGAACAAAGAATGAAATAAAGTAAAAACTTTTAAAGGATTTTTGATAAAATAAAAATCTAAAAATCACAGATTCCTAGTTCCCTTATCAACTCCAAAACTCCATAGCGATAACCCCCTTTAAAAGGGGAGATATTATTAAAAAAATGGGGAGGTTTGCACAGGGTTTTCTCCCAAACCTGTCAAAAGAACATTTATCGAGGCCGCACACTTTAGTCTTTGGGAACGGTTTTGGGGGGGACCATGGAATCGGGGGCATGTGGGACGGACTTGTGGGCAACCCAGGGCTTGGTCCCAACGGGTGCCCTTGGTTCATGCACCGTCCGCAGCATAGGCTTGCCCCTCCGGAGTTTGCACCAATATCTGCTTGGTTGGGCCCATTAGAGATTCCCCCGCGAAAAACCATACCCCCGGGGAACCCACCATGGATCCCCGCCATGGATCCACCACCGGGGACGCCAGCGAAGCTCCGGGAAAGGGAATCTGTTGATCCTTGTCCACCTCCCCTTCGGTCTACCCGGTGGAGACGGCCCCCACGGGGCAACCAAAATCACGGCTTTGTGCTCTGCAAGAGGAGAAAAGGGGGAAATTATCTATCATGTGCATTTTGGCGATAGTTGCTAAAGTAGAATGAATCTGGTTTGATCAACCGAGTTCGCAACGGGTAAAACGGGAAAAATCCCCTTTTAAATTGTCAATAAATAGTAGCGCATTTTGAAAATAGCCTCACATTCATTGTGGTTTAAAAGGTTTAGCTGTGCAATTGAAGAGGGAATGCAACGCGCTTATATACAGGAACGGGCGGCCACCTCCCCTCCCTTCCCCTCCCTCTCGTTTCGCTAGAGGGAATCCCACCCCACGGACTTCCGGGTTGGCGTAGGGTTTCCCATTTGCTTTTTGCAAAATACTTTGATTCTTTTTCTTTATTTTCATGATGAAAAAAGAGGAAAAAAAGATAGAAAACGGAAAAGTCATTTAAAACAGGGATTTTTTTTTGTTTAGATAATGTGAGTCTGCAAAATTTTCTAACACTAAAAAAAGTTTTGTTGGTTCTATACAAAAGGAAATTTGAAACGAAAGACGATTATCAGTATTACCTTTATTTTACTAAAATTGCTACCTTATTCCCCTTTCCCAACCGAGGAAGAACCCCCTAACAATCTTAATTTTATTTCTTTTTCATAATGTCTCTTCACATCATTTTTCAAAAGGTTTTCGGGGGATAGAGAATCGGGGGAAGCTTTTTACCCCGTCGAAGTTTCAGCTGTTCTTAATTTAATATAGAAAATGAAAAATACTATATGCCAAAAAAAAGAGGAAGCCAGTTTTTTGACTTTGGAAACATAAATTTCTGGGGCTATTTGATTGTATTTTCCTCTGGACGTATCAGCATTGCTCGTGACGTTGCCTTCCAGAACCCTGTTTAGTCACCCCCCTCCCTCCCCCCGCGTGTCTCTGCTGTTTCCCACTTTTTTTCGAAAGATAATTAGCTAAAAATTTAAAATCGAAAATGATATATTAATCCCTAAATAAAAATAATATCAGGGAAAAAAAACTTAAAAAATAATGGGGGGAAATCTAAAACTTACGGACAGGGTTTTTTACATTTTTTTAGCATATCAATACCGCTTACATTCATTTTATAATCAAGTGGGGTGTGTGTTTTGTATTTTTCTACAAATGTTATACAAAGTTAATCCTGGGAGGGAGGAAGAGTGAGGGGAAAAAGGGGGGAAATGGAAGAAGGGGCAGTTACGGGAAGGAGGGATGAATGGAGGAAGGCGGGCGGGGAAGGGGAAGGTGGTATGTCTATACGAAATGTATTTTTTCACAAGCCCTTTAAAAATTTTGAGACAGTGGTAAAGTGGGAGGGGAAGTTTTAATCAAAGATTCAGGAAATTCCTTTATTAATTAATGTATTTTCGTCACCCCCCCAATGCGATAAAGTGGATTTATAGTTGATTGTACTTCTACCATGTTCATTTTTGATTATTTAGATCCGGGGATTAAACAATGAAAGTTTTATATATAAAAAAATTTTTATTAAAAAATGAATATCTACACATCACAGATTTCCTATTTTCCCATTAAAACTAAAAACCAAAAAATTCCTTACAGCGAAAACCTTTTAAAAGGGGGGTGTTTGTTAAAAAATGAGGGGGGTTTTGCAACGTGTTCTCCCAAACACCTATCAAAGCAACCTTACGAGCCAGCACACTTGTAGTCGTTGGAACAGGTAGTGGGGGGTCCGGAATCGTGGGCTTAGGCGGATTTGTGGGCATTGGGGGTTTGGTCCCAAAACAGGGTTCTGGTCGCACCGTTCGCAGCAGTGGGTTGGCCTTCCGGAGTCTTGCCCAATTTTGCATTGGTTGGGGGCATTAGAGATTCCCCGCAAAATAAAACCCCACCGTGGATCCCACCCCCATGGAACCCCCACCATGAATTCCATACCGGACCCGTCCCCATAAATACCAGCGCCAAAGAAACCGCCCCCCGGGACCCCTCCGAAGCCTCCAGGAAGGAATCTGTTTGCTTGCCACCCTCCAGGTCTACCCGGCGGAGCGGCCACCAGGAGGCAACACGTAATCAGGGTTTTATACTCTGAAAGAAGAGAGACAAATAATACATCATGATCATTTTAGTTTACTGTTGTTAGTTTTAAAGTATATATATATAAGTATGATATCTTGTACAATACTCCATTCATTTTTGGGTTTAGGGGATGCGTGTAATGTAGAGAATTGAGATGCAACGTCGTTATATACGGAATGGTGCCCGCCCCCCTCCCCCCCTACCCCGCACGCCGGGCCGGGTTTCCCCAAGCCAGCGGCGTGAACTCCAGTACGCGAGGGTTTTCCATTTCATTCTTGCAAAATACTTTAACCCCCTTTCCCTTTTTTTCAAATGACGAACAAAGTGACAGTAAAAAAACAAAGGAACGGAAAAAAGTCGCCAGCGGGAAAAAGGGGTTTTTAAATTTTAAATACGGTAGAAAACAAAATGGCATTGGCATTTATTCAACAGGGGACATAGGAAGGGGGGAGTGAAAACATGAGGGAAAGAAGGGGAGGGGGGGTAAAAGCGGGAAACAGGGGTAAACAGGCCCAAGAAGGAAGAGAAAATACTAGCAGAAATAAAAGGGAGGGAAGGGTAAAAGCAGATATGGGGAAAAGTATAGAGATTGAGGGAGGGAAGAGGCCAAAGGGAAGGAAGGGGGCAGAAAAGGGGGGGGGAGGGGTGGAGCAAAAAGAGGTCAAAGAGTTTGGGAAAGGATAGGTGAGGAAAAGGAAGAAGGGTGCACGAAGTATCAGGAGGGATGGGGGGAATGATGAAGGGAGCAGGTTACAGACGGGATGGATAAGGGGGGAAAGAGGGGGGGAAGTAAAGGGAAAGGGGGTTGCTAAGAAATTTCCCAAAACTCTACGACGTAAAACTAAACAGTTTCTGCAAAATTATAAAGTTTCTGTTGGGTTTTTAACATGTGTTGCTGTAGCAAAATGTAATTTCACATGCTTTTTTATTCACAAATACATACGGATATAGTTTATGAAAAAATCCTTCAAATTTATAAGAAAGAAGTAAATTTCGCATTCAAAAAGTGGTATAAGCCATAATTCCTACTTAAGAAAAAATTTAATACATTACTCGAAAACCAATTTAATGAATAAAAAAAAGGAAGAGATTCCTGAAGATGGAACATTGAGCGAAGACCTTTCTATATTCTGGACGTCTTTGGCCAAAAAACTTGATGACTTGACTGTGACGAACCTTCTAAACCCATGGTTTTTCCCCGGCATCCCCCCTCCCTCTGTTGATGAAATTTGTACCTCTTCCTGTGTTTTGATATTGCAGGGGCGATAGTTTTGAGCAACAGACATTTAAAATTTTATAGCCTTTTTATAGTTTTTAAGATAGTGAAAACCAAAGGTAGGGAATCCCCATCGTAACAAATGCCCTAAATTATATTTTTATTCTTTCCCAAAATACAGTAAATCGGGCTTTATGGTTGGCATAATTTAACGAGGTACAAAAAAATGGATTTTAACATACATTAAATATGCTATTCAGTAATATAACTGTTATATGTATATATAATATATATAATATAATATATATTATATAATTAATATAAAAACGATTTAATTTTGAAATAAAACCCAAAAATCACAGCTTTCCTATTTCCCGTTTTTAACCGATACCCATTTTATAATAATTTCCTTTTCATAGGGAATAACCTAACCTACCAAAAATTTTTCTATACAATCCGGGAAACCCTTTTGTTAAAAAGGGGATAAACTTAACAAAAAAGCATAAAAAAGTTCAGTACCATTAAGATGCTATTATATATACATAAGAAAACTTTGTTAAAAACACAAATTTCTCCCATGTTATCGTCGGAAAATCCCTTTCTTTTTTGCTCGAGAAAACCAAAAAAGGAAAAAAGTTTGCAAAAAATGCGTGTTTCTTAAAACATGGAACACAAGAATCAGGGATAGCAATTTGAATGCCAGTTTTCCAATTAAGTTTTAAAAAAACAGTGCCTATAAAAAAAGTTTTTTATGTATCCCCTTTTGATACAAAAATTATAGTAAAGTTTTCGAGATTTTTAAAGCTGAAAAGACTCACAACAATTAAGTATTTATTTGAAGATAAAAATTCAGACGCATCTGATAAAATGATAGGAAAAATATATTCGTTTTACTTTTACCCCATGTTCTGTTTCATTATGTGTGACAAGGAAAAAGAAATGCAAGGAAATATAAACATAAAAGGATTTATTATTAAATAATAATATCTCAAAAAAAGATTTTTTTTTTCCGTTATCAACCAACATCAAGGGCTCTTTTTTAGCAATAACCACTTTTAAAAGGGGAGATGGTTATTTAAAAGAGGGAGGTTTACACACGTTTCTCCCAAATATCTGTTAAAGCAAACTTATCGAGGCCAGCACATTGTATAGTTGGAACTGTAATGGGGGGCGGGAAAGGGGCATGGGGAAAATTTTTGGGGGCAATTGAGTGGCTTTGGTCCCAACAGGTGTTTGGGTTTCAGCAGCATAGGCTTGCCCCCGGGAGTTTGCCCAATACTGCATTGGTTTTGGGCCATTGAGTTCCACCGCCGATAATAGACTCCACGGGGATTCCCCCACCGAATACCCCCCGCCGAAGAGACCCCCCTCTGGACGCCACGAAGTTCCCAAAAAGGAAATTTTTTGGATCCTTGCCCATTTCCCTTTTGGTCTACCCCGGCGGAGACGGCCCCCAAAGCCCGATGGTCTTTATAGCAATAACCCTTTAAAGGGGAGATGTTTTTGAAAATGAGGGAGGTTTGCTTTTGGTTTCTCCCAAAACGTCGAAGAAACTTATCGAGGCCACACACTTGTATCTTTTGGCAGGATTGGGGGGTCCATGGAATCGTGGGCATGTGGGACGGATTGTGGGAAATTTGAGTGGTTGGGTCCCAAAACAGGTGTTTTGGGTTCAGCCCGTCTCGCGCAGTGGGCTTGCCCCCTCCGGGTCTTGCCCCCAATATCTGCATTTTTTGGGGGCCATTAGAGATTCCATGCCGAAAATAGCATCCCACTTTATTCCACTAGGGAACCTCCATCAGAATTCCCCCATGGATTCCCCCACCATTAAAACCGCTGCCGAAGGACCGCTCCGTGGACCCCAGCGACCTCAGGAAGGAATCTTTTGGGCCTTTCCCCCTCTCCTTCGGTCTACCGGCGGAGACGGTCCCCAAAAAACCACAATACGTTTTGATGCTCTGTAAGAGGATAAACAAAAATTATCGACTCGAATGTAAAAAATTAGTTGTGTTAAAAAAACCACTATGAGACCCAGTGTTAAAGAGTTAAACAACAGAAAAAAAATTTAATTATATAAAAATAGAGCGAAACATAGTTACATGACCCGAAAGAGTCTACATTCATTGTGACAGAGGTGTCGGGTAATGTGGCGATTTGGATTTTGAAACCTCGTTTTAAAGGAACTGGCAACTACTCCCCCCCCACCCTCACATGTCTCGCCAGTCGGGATATCCCGGACGCAATAGACGTTTCCCTCCCAAAGTAAATTCCAGGGTCGTTGTTACGTCAAATCTTTCTTTTGAACCAAACATGGGTTTTTAGTTTTTCGTTTACATGAGGGTAATTTAAAAAAGGGCGCTGAAAAGAAAAAAACAGAAAAGGGGTTTTTACAAAGAAATGCCTAATTTCCATAAAAATTTTTTATCATCTGTGGGTCATTTTTGACCATAAATTTTTATTGCTATAATCGTCCCCTTTTATCTCTAGGAAGACCCCATTATTTTTTTTAGGTTTTTCCTTTTGTTCATTATACAGAACGTTGTCACTTTTAAGATTTTCCCTTGGGTATAAAGGGGAAAAGTTATAACATCGTTTTACTTTATAAATAAATTTTTTAAATGAGGTTTCTTATTACTTTTATTTGATAAATAAAAAAAATAATATCTCATAATATCTGTAAAATTCTTGGCAGATTAAACCAAAATAAAAGGTTGCCCGGTAAAGGGTGACAGGCTAACAGGTTACTTTTTCACGGAGAAATTTTGGGGCCGAGACTCAACTATATTATAGTATATACTATATCAAATTCAAAATGGAATGAAAACCAATCATACATTACAAAAAATATTCCCACTTCACGGGAAAAATTTTGATTCACTGCCTTTAAAAACCTAAATATCCCTTTTAGGTAATATTAGTTTTTTTTATTTCAGAGTAGACAATTTATAGCGTTGTCTTTGCCTGGCTCTTTCACCCATATGAAACGGGTGCCAACAAAAATTCAAGATCAAAGGAAGGGCCGATCAAAGAGATTCGATTATGTTCAATACCCTGGAAACAGGGTCGGAAAGGGGTAGAATTTGCTTTTTTTTCCCTAAGCCAATTTAAAACAACGAAATGAAACTTAACAGAGTGTTTTTTCCCTTGTTGTTTGAAAAAAGATTATACAGAAGGGGAAATGGAGAAAATTTACCACCCAAAAACTCATACAACCTAGAGATCTGTTGTTAAAGGGATCAGAGGAATAAACAAACATCAGAAAACGAGATTTTCCCAAGTATTTATAGATTTTTACTATAAAAAAAAAAGATTGTAAATCACAGATTTCACATCCCCCATCAATAAAAATTTCTAATCCAAGATGCATAAAATGCCCTAAATAATAAGTTTTTTTGCAAAATTACAATATGAAAAAATTTTTAGAAAAACTTTTTAAAAAATTTTTGGGGCGTGAATAAGATGATTTTGACTTTATTCACCTAAAATTTTTGTATTTTGGATAAAGATAAAATTTAAAATAGGGCCACAAAATTCAATTCTTATTTAACCCCAAATTTTTCACAACGAATTCTTTCCCCGAAAATAGGTTATTTTAAACCTTTTTAAATTTAAAAAAAGATAGATCTTATATATTCCCATTTCTTTTTTTCCCGTGTTCCCTTTGATATTTTAAATTAAAAACGAAGGGAACAAAAAAAGCAAATATAAACATTAAGGGTTTTTTATTCAAAAAAAAATATCTAAAATCAATATTTCTATCTTCGTTTTCCAAACGGAAACCGTAAAAATAGAATAACCCCCCTTAAAAGGGGGGATATATTGAAAAAAAAAGGGGGGTTTCACCGTGCTCCAAACACCTGTCAAAAAAACATTATCAGGCCAGCACACTTGTAGTCGTTGGGAAAAAGTATTGGGGGCCCCTGGAAAGTGGGATGGGGACGGACTTGTGGGCAAACAGGGGTTGGTACCCAAAAAGGGGTTCCCGGTTCGTGTCCTCTCGCAGCATAGGCCTGCCCCCCGGAGTCTTTCACCAATATTTCTTCACTTTGGGGGACGAGATTCCCCTGCCAATAAAATTTCTACACCCTGATTCCACCAAAATACCGCCACATGACTTCCCCACCATGAATTCACCGTGGATTCCGCCCCCACTGAAAACCCCCGCCGAAGAGACCGCCTCCGTGGACGCCCGCGAACCTCCAGGAAGGAATTGTTTGGGTCCGGGCCCCCTTTTCGGTTCACCCGGAGACGGCCCCCAAAAAGCAACACACAAACGGCTTTGTGTTTTCAAGGGGAATAAAAAATTATTTATTGATTGGTTTAATATTGGAAATAAAATTAATCTAAACTTTTCAAACACTTTTACAAGATAGAACATAAAATGCCTCTAAAAACGTCGATACTATATGTATCTTCAACAAAAACCAATTCATTTTCGGTTAGGGATACTGTGAATGGGAGAGTGGAGGATGCAACGTCGCTTATATATTTTGAACTGGAGGGCCCACTCCCCCCCCCCCCCCCGCAAAGTCCCCGCCCCGCCACAGGATATCCAAGCTAGCGACATTAATTTTAGGGAAGTGTTTAGTTTTTCAGTTCTCTTTTTTCGAAATGTTCACTTTACTTTCCTTTTTTCAGTGAGAATGTTAACCCGAATTAATAAACTGTATGAGGAAAGATAGAAGAAAAAAAATAATATAAAGCTGATTATCAGTATTTACCCATGTCTGCTAAAATTTTACATTCCCTCCTACTAAATTCGCCCCCACCCCAAAGACGAGGAAAAAGGGAATAAGATGGAAGGGGGGGGCGGGATAAACAGGAAGGAAGGAGAAAAAGGAAAAGTCCAGCAGGGGAAAGGAATAAAAGAGGAGGGAGGAAAAAAGGAAGGGTAAAAGGAGGAAAAGGGGGGGAAAGGGATAGGATAGTAGGCTGGGGGATGGTGGGCTGATGAGTGCAAAACAGAAGGGAAAATTCAGGGTAGAGGGAAAGGGATGAGGGAAGGGGGAGAAAACAACTGGTTGATGAGGGGGGAGGGGGGGAAGGGGAAGGAAGAGAGGGGGGAGGGTGCGAGGAAAAATTTAGGTTTTCCGAATCGTGACGCCAGACTAAATAGTTTCTATGTAATATGCTTATATTTTGGTTTAAACAGATTTTTCATACCCTACATAATATTTTATCAGAAAAATAGGATTAACATGTACTTTCGAGGAAGATACAAATTAAATTAGGAAAAACATCTCAGAATTAATAAAAATAGAATGAACTCATATGCACAGCGATGTAATAGTCGTATTTTCCCAATAAAAAATAATATAAATCAAGCTTACGCGTCAATGAACGAAGAATTTGAAGAGATTCCTGAAGGGGGCAACACTTTACCCTTGCTTTAAAATGTCCCTTTATCTGTGACGTGGCCCCACACCCTTTTGGGGCGTCACGTTTTTTTCCTTTTCAAATTTCCTTCGGTATTTTTTTTTAGTTGTGTAGCTTGCATCTTCTTTCTTGTTTTTTTAAATATCGCATGGACATAAATATACATTTTACATATAACATAATATAAATAAAATATATTTTTAAATATACGATAGATGTTATTTATTATCTATCCACACCACACGCCACAGAAACAATAGTAATATATATATGAATGTGTGTTTTTGCGGGGTATGTGATTTGTATATGTGTATGATGAGGGGGTCGAAATTTCTATTATCAATTTTTTCCCCTTTATATATGTGTTTTCGCGCATTGGTTAATATGTAAACATTGTATATTTTTAGCCCTTCACGTTTAGGATGTGATAACCAGAGGGTTGAACTCTCTGCAAAGAAAAACTCTATCGAAATAATCCAAACTTTTATTTTACGCTATTCATTTAAAGCGATAAAAAGCCCTTTTTGGTTGGTTTTAGATCCGTGATTCTATCCCGTTTAATTTGATACTCAAGAGTGTTTTTTACAAATGCAAGGGGATATGTATACCAATTCATTTGACAATAAATATCTTTAAATCACAGTTTTCCCATTTTCAACGAGACCCCCTTTTAAATAAACATCTTTAAAAAGGGAGATCTAAACAAAAAGGATAAATGGAATTTTTTTTTTTTCTTTATCCAGGTTTCATACAAAAATCCGAGACCGTTTTTAAAAAAAAGGGGTCATGGGGAAAAAAATCAGAAAACGGTATTCCTTGTATTTATATTTTAAAGGTAAATAGTATTATCAAATCATGATTTACCTAAAAAAATTGGGTAGATCAGTATTATTCAGATATTTTTTTTATTCTTTTTATTATCTAATTTTAAAGGGGGTACAAAGAAGGCAATGAAGTATAAACATTTAAGGATTTTTAATAAAATAAAAATCACAAATCACAGATTTTCCCAGCTTCCTTATCAAAATCCGAAATCTTATGCGTAACCCCTTTTAAAAAGGGGGGAAAGATTATTTAAAAATGGGGGGGTTTGCATAGTGTTCTCCCCAAAAAAACCCGTCGAAGCAAAACTTATCGAGGGGAGCCCCCTGTGTCGTTTGGAACAGGATTGGGGGGCCATGGAATCGTGGGGCATGTAGGACGGGGCTTGTGGGCAAATTTATGGTTGTACCAACAGGGTTTTTTGGTTCATGCACCGTCCGCGCAGTAGGCGGCCCTCCCGGAGTCTTGCACCAAATCTGCATGGCTTGTCCCTTGGGGATTCCCCGCCAATAATAGCACTACCCCGTGGATTTCCCCCTCCCTGAATACCCCCACCAGATTCCCCCATGAAATTCCCCCAACATTTAAAACCGCCCCCAAGGGACCTCCCCCGTGGGCGCCCGCGAAGCCCCCAGGAAAGGAAAACTGTTGGATCCTTTTCCCCCTCTCTTCGGTCTACACCGGGGGAGCGGCCCAGGGGGCAACCACAATCAGGTTTGATCTCTGCAAGGAAGAAAAAAAAAAATTAATTCATCGTGATCATATTGGTTTATCATTGTTAAAAAAAGGATATATGATTTAAATTAAACAAAAATTTTAACAGGATATGAATATCAAAATGGGGATAAAACAGGTAACATGAATACTGAAGCATCTTTAAAATAGCTCTCACATTTATTGTTTCTTAAAGGTTTGCTGTTAAAAGTGAAGAGTGGGAAATAAAAGTCGCTTTTATACAGGAAATGGCGGCCCCCTCCCATCCCCATCCCCCACCTTTTTCCCGGTCGTCAGTCGGATATCCCCACGCCCGCGCACTTTTGGTTTCATGTTTTAGTTTTCATTCGATTTTTTGCCAAAATACTTGATTCCTCTTTTATTATTTTCGTTGATGCAGAGAGGGGAAAAAGGGGGAAAATGTAAAAGAAAAGGAAAAAGAGGGAAAAGAAAGGTTAGGGTAAAAGAAATGCGGGGAAGTCGTTTTAACGGGTTGTTTCAGTTTTAGTCTTATTTAATTTTGATAATGAAAAGCTAAAACCAGCGGAAAAAAAAAAAGGGAAACACGGTTTTTGACATTGGCAACTCCCTGCGATGGCCCTAGACTTTTATTTTCCTCTGGACTCATCAGCCATGGCCAGTAACGTTTCCCTTTCCCGAACCCTTTTATGCCCCCCCCCCCCCCCCCTCCCTCCCCCTCCCCCCCGTCTCTGTCTTGGCTTCCCCCTTCCGTTTTTTTTTTTTTTTTTTTTCTTTTTTTTATTAAAAAGTAATAATTCATAACACTAAAAATCATTTATACCAGAAAATTTAAGAAAAAACAAAAATGGAAGTAAAATTTTAAAAAATAATGGGGGGAATTAAAAACTTTGTTTACAAGTTATGAAATATATATTTCATATGTTTAGCAGATAATCTACTGTCGCATTTATATCTTAAAAGTTTAAAAAAAAAATATTAAGCTCCTAGCTTCCCATAATAGAAATTTTTTATTTCTGTTATTATTATTATTTATTAATATTTTTATTATTATTTTTATTAAAATTATATATTATTATTATCATTTTTTTATTTTTTATTATTATTATTATTATTTTTATTATTTATTTTATTATTTTTATTTTAAATTTTTCATTTTTATTATTTTACAAAAAGTTTCCCCAATAGTTAAAACCCCATCTTTCCAAAGAATAAAAAAAGCAAGTTGAATCCGAAGGGAAAAGACCCATGACAGGTTGGAAGATCAAAGACATTATCGCGATCTCCGTGGAGAGCGTGGAAGGAGCGTGGAGGGAGGGGGGAAAGGAGGAAATGTAAAGGGGGGAAAGAGTCAGGGTGGGAAGGGGAATGAAGGGTTTGGTGGGAAACAAAGAAAGGACGGAAGGGAGAGGGGGGGGATGCAAGAGGATAAAGGGGGGGTGAGATGGGGGCAGGGACGGAGGGGGGAAAAGGGGGAGAAAAGGGGGAAAAGAAAGGAAGGGGCGGGTTTTCAGGGAAGATGGGGAAAGGAGGAAGGCAGGCAGGAAGGGGAAATGTGCGTAAGTTATACATAGTAAACCGTTTTTTACAAGTTTTTATAATTTGAAGAGGTGATAAAGAAGTGGGAAATCTTAAACAAAGAATCTGCATTGAAAACCTTTTTTTAATATTATTTTACGCCATTTACAAAACGTAAGGTAGCGTTTTGGTTTGGTTTAGATCAAAATAATTCATTGTATGTTAATTTGATTTTTAGTTAATGTGGGGGTTAAAAAAATGCAAAGGGGATATCAATATATAAAGATTTTTATTAAAATATAAATACATAAAATCCAGATTTCTATCTTCCCGAATCAGCCGGAAAAAAGATGACTCCACATTAGCAAAAACCACCTTTAAAAGGGAGATGGTTATTGAAAATGAGGGAGTTTGCACACGTTTTCCAAACACCCGTCAAGCAAACTTATCGAGGCCAGCACACTTTAGTCGTTGGAACAAGTGTGGGGGGGGGCCATGGAAACGTGGAAATGTGGGACGACTTTTGGGGAAACCAGTGGGTTGGTACCCAAAAGGGGTCTTGGTTCATGCACCGTCGCAGATAGGGTTTACCCCCCGGAGCTTGCCCAATATCGCACTGGTTGGGCCATTAGAGATTCCACCCCCGATAAACCACTACCACCTGGATTCCCCCAATGATACCGCCATCAGAAATTTCCCCCACCATGAATACCCCGCCCAAAAGGCCACCTCGGGGCGCCCCCCGAAGTTCCTAAGGAATCGTTGGACCTTGTCCCTCTCCTTCGGTCTAACCGGCCGAAAAGGCCCAGAGGCAACAACAAAAAACGGCTTTAATGCTCTGCAAGAAAGTAGGAAAAATTATACATCATGATACATATTTTTTTAAAATTAAATTTATTATATAAAGCTAGTCAAGTCCAAAAAATAAGAAAAACGAAATGTCTTTTGGAAAAGGGAGAACATTTTTTAAACTTACCCAAATACTCACATTTGTTTGGTTAGTATACCCGTAATGTGGGGGGTGGAAGATGCAAAGTCGTTATATACAGGGAAATGGGGCCGACCATTCCCACCCCCCTTCCTCAAAATCTCAGCACGCCAGTCGGGGGGATCCCGCCCGGGCGTAAATTCCATGTAGCGTGTCTGGTTTTTTAGTTCACCTCCCTTTTTTTTTTGCATGGCGAAGCAAAGCGCAGTGAGGGAAAGTTAGTGGAAAAAGAGAAAAAAAAGTCAGTAATGGAAAGAAAGAAAGGAAGGAGGGGGCAGCAGGGGGAAGGAGGAAGAGGAGAAGGGGACAAAGCGGTATAGGAGGCAAGGGTGGGTTTCGGGAGGGGAAAAACAAAAACAGAAAGGGAAAGGGAAATAGGAAAGGGGGAAGGGAAGGAGGGAAGAGGGACAAAGAAGGGTGGGAAAAGGGGGAGGGGAAAGGAGAAGGAAGTTAGAGGAGATATCGGGGGTGGATGAAGGAATGATGGGAAAGGGGCAGGTTTAAAGCAGGATGGATAAGGGGAGAAGTCAATTTGATTCTGAGTGTTGTGATAGCCATTATTTCCTTACTTAGAAAAATTAAACGAATTTCCGTAACTCAAGGAATGAATTAAGAAAAGGGAAAAGAGTTCCTGAAGTGGCAACACTTTAGCGGAGACCCGTTTTATTTTGTAACGTCATAGCACAAACTTGACGTCAAGTGATGACGCCTTCTAAATCCCAAAAGGTTTTTTTCGTGGTATTTCCCTCCCTGATGTTGTAGCTTTGTAATTCCTCTGTTTTTGTTAACGTTTTCAGGATAAAGATAACCAGAAGAGGAGAAAAAATCAATCAAAAAAATAAAACCTCAAATCGTTTCCTATAAATCAGTGTTTTACTCCATGCGCGCAGTAAATAGGCCCTTATGGGTTTGGGTTAAAATCAAGGGACTTCATATAAGTTGAAATTTTTATAATCAATTAGGGGATTAAAAAAATGCAAGGGTATATGCATACGTACAATCGTGTATATATATATATAACATATATATTATAATATATTAAAATATAATATATATATATATATAATATAATATAATATTTTAAAAGTTTTTTTTTTAGTGATGGTTTCCCATAGTTTAAAGCTTTCCGCCGCCTGATTATTTGTTGTTTGTTTGTTTTTGTGTGTGTGTTCGTTTGTGCTTTTGATAGGAGTTTTTAAAAACCCCCAAAATGGACGTTCATTTTTCTCCCATTTCTCGGCTGATCACTGTGATTGCATCTTTGGAGATCTCTATATATGTTTTTATTTACTTTATTAAAAAAATCATGTTACCTATTTAAATCTGTGGGAATTTCAAAAGATCCCGTTACCCGTTATTTTAAAACTTTAAACTCCCCAGACCCCCCACCGGACAGACGCAATCTTTGGCCACGACTCCAGGCGCCCCGGACCGCCAAAACGATCGTCAATTATATTATCAATTTATTTTTGTTTTCACTTGTAAAAAATTTGGAATATACATTGGTTTTAAATACTTTCCCTATCCCGGATGGAATCTCCACAGATCACTAAAATCTAAAAAGCACCCACACAAAAAATTTTGTGTGTTTGTATGTATAAAAAATGAAAAAAATCTCAAATCACAGTTCCCATTTTTAATTATTAATGGGAACCAATGAACCTTATTTTAAAAAAACCTCCCTTTTAAAAGAGTGATTATCAAGGATAGTTTTTTTCTCTGTACAGTCCTCCGAGACCTTTTGTTAAAAAAAGGATCAAAAAAAGAACAGGCATCAAAGTATTTATTAAACTTCATAGATTTCTATAGGAAAATAGTATTTAAAAACAAGTTTCAATCCGCATTAATGGAAAATCCATTTATTCTTTTTTCAGAGACCAGCTCGGGAAAGCAAGAACTGGTACGCAGCTTAAAAAATCCCTGTATTCCCCAAAGTGAATTTTCAGAAAAAAAGTACCTTTTAAAAAAAAGTTATATGCTTCTTTGATACAATTAAATTGGGAGCAAAATTTTTGAAAATTTTTTGTTCATGAGATTCACCAGAAATTATTGTATTGCGATGAAGATAAAAAAAACATACGCTTCAAATACATATGTGTCATAAGTATTAATTCTTATTCAATTTTTTTTTTGTCACAAAGAACTCGATCAGTATATATTGGGTTATTTTATTCCCCGGTTCTATTTTTTTAGAATATAGACGAAAGGGAAAAAAGAAATGCAAGGGAAATTAAAATATAAGGGTTTTTTTATTTAAAAAAAATATCAAAATCACAGATTTTTATATTTCCCTTACCCCTCGGAAAAACCCATGGCCCTTTTTTAGCAATAAAACCCTTTAAAGGGGGGAGATTTTGAAAAATAGGGGGGTTTCAAAGTGTTTCCCCAAAAAAAATGTCGAACAAAAATTATCGGGCCCCCACACTTGTAGTCGTTGGAACAGGTAGGGGGGCCCCTGAATCGTGGCATGTGGGGGGGACTTGTGGGCAATCCAGTGCTTGGGGCCAACAGGTGTCTTGGGTTATGCCCGTTCCGCAGAAAAAGGGGTTGACCTTTTCCCGGGGTCTTTCACCCAAAACTGCATTTAGGGCTATTTTGAGATTCCCTGCGAAACAGCCACTGTGGGTTCCCCCACCATGGATCCCCCCATGGATTTCCCCCATGGGTTCCCCCACCAAAAAGCCGCCGTTAAGGGGACCACCTCCGTGGGGGCCCCGCGAAGCCCCAGGAAGAATTGTTTGGGTCCTTGTCCACCCTCCTTCGGTCTACACCGGCCCAGCGGTCACCAGGAGGAAAAACACAATCACGGATTTATGCTCTGCAAAAGGGGATAAAGGGGAATTTCTACATGATGCATTTGGTTATCCCGTTAAGTAAACGGGGTATATATATAATCAACAAGTTCAGAACAAATATTTAAAATCAAAAAAGCCCCTAAACATCAAAAAAATGCTATAGCGATCTTTTAAATAGCACAATTCATTGGCTTAAAAGGGTTTGCTGCGTAAGTGGGGAAGGGAAGTACAACGTCGCTTTATAAGGAAATGACGGCCGCTTCCCCCCCCCCTCCCCCAACCCCCTTCGCTCGCCAGTCGGGGTATCCCACCCAGCGGCACTTTTGGGATAACGTTTGGTTTTTTTTTTCGGTTTTTGCGTACTTTGATTATTTACCTTATTTTGGGGATGACAAAAATGAAATACAGTGATAAAAAGTAAAGATGGAAAGTGAAAAGTTGATAACGGAAAATTTTTTTTTATTAGATAGTACCAGTTGCGGAATTTCTTTCCATTAAAAAGAAGCTTTTATGGTCAGCTAAAAAAAGTGGCATTTGAACAGGACTAGTATCCATTACTCCCACTTTACAAAATCGCTACCCAAATCCCTCCCCCAATCACGGCCCAAACTTAAATTTTACTTCTTTTATATAGTGGTCCTCTAAATTAAATTATAAAGGTTTTGGGGATAGAGAATCACAGAAGCTATTTTACACGTGCGTTTTTTATTCGGTCTTAATTCAAAGTAGATAGTAAATATGTACAAGCCAGCGAGGCACGGTTTTTACTTTGGGAACACTCTAAATCCGACTTTTATTTTCCTCTGTGACGTCACGGGCCCGTGCTCAGTGACGTTGCCTTTCCGATCCGTTTTTGGCCCTCCCTCCCTCCTCTCGTTCTTCTGTTTCCCCCTTTCATTTTTTTAAAGATATTAGCTAATAATCATTAACTAAACAATCATTGGTCCGAATAAGAAGAAATAGAATGTTAAGGAAAAGAAAAAAAATATAATAGGTGGAATCTAATAAATTAGTATACTTTTTATGCATCCAAATTTCTCATCTATTGTTAGCAGTATTAGTACCCCTGTCATATTTAACCAACGGTTCCAGAAACATGTATGCAGCATCCATCGTTTCCCCTAATAAGAAACCTGCGTTGCATAGAGAGGGAAGGGAGATCAAGAAGGAGAAAAGGGGGGGGGCAAAGGGGGTTCAAATAAGTTGTAGGTATTGAACCAATATTTAAGAAATACAAACGATGGAGGGGAGATGTTCCGTGCAATAGTGAATAAAGGAAAAAAAAATTTTAGACGATGGGAAAAGCTTTTTCAGGCCCTCAGGCTTTACACTGTGGGTCATCAGCCATGTGCTAGGACGGCCTTTCCAATCTTGTTTTTGCTCTTTCTCTCTCTCTCTCTCTCCTCTCTCCCTTTTTCTCTCTTTCTCTTTCTTCTCTCTTTGGCCATTTCTTCTTGCCCTTTCTTCCCGGGTTACGCGTTTAAGATAGAAAGGGGCCCATTAAAAAAATCTCCATCGAAACCAAAGCTTTTAAAAAAACATGTTATAGCCAATCAAAAGCGATAAGCAGGTTTTTTATGGTGGTTGAGATCAAAGTACTTTACATTTAAAGTTCAATTTGATGCAGGTGATCTAGTTGCAGGGTTAAACAAATGCAATATATATAATATATATAAATATAATTTTATTAATAATATGGTGTGTGTGTGGTGTGTGTGTGTGGTGTGTGTGTTTTGTGTGGTGATAATTTTTCAAAAAAATAAAATCTACAAATTTGTTATTTTTCGTTATCATCTGAAAACCCATAACCCCTTTTTGACTATTTTATTTTAAAAGGGAGATGAAAGTTAAGAAAGATAAAGGATGATCTTTTTTTTACTAAGATCTCTAAAAAACTCCGAAAATTTTGTAAAAAGGGGCAAAAAAAAACATCAGAAAGTTGATATCTTAAATTTTAAAACTTCCAAGTCAAAGGTCTCATGTTCGTCAATAATTTTTCATTCTTTACTCGAGATAACCTTCGAAAAGGAAAATTTTGCTGAGAAAAAATTTTCGCGTGTTTTTTAAAAATGTAAAAAGCTCATGTAGTATACGCTTTTGAAAACACCATGAAATTCCAAACCCCAAAATGTGCAGAAAAAAGATAAAAGTGTTTTTGCATCATTCATGATACGATAAAATTACTAGAATATGTATAAAATTCTAGGCTCATGAGATGCACTCCATGATTTTGATGATAATTCACCAAAATTATAGGTATTTTAGGTATACTTTTATTTTCGCCTCGATTGTCACAAAGAACCGTTTCAACCAAAAAAAAGTTATATTTCTTTTTTATTCATCCCCGATAGAAAAAAGTGATGATCAAAGTATTTCGGGTTATTTTTTCCGGTGTTCAATTTTTATTATAATATAGACAAAATGTACGAGAAAAGCAAGTATAAATGATAAAGGTTTATTATTCAAAAAAAAATTCTACAAATCACTTTTTTTTATCTTCCATTAAACCAGGAACCGAGATTAATATAGTAAAAACCACCTTTTAAAAAAGGGGGTATTATTGAAAAAGAGGGAGGTTTACACGTGTTCTCCCAAAAAACCCGTCGAAGCAACATTATCGAGGCCAGCAATTTTTTCGTTGGAACAGGTATTGGGGGGGCCATGGAATCGTGGGGATGGGACGGGCGTGGGCAATGAGGGGCTTGGGACCAAAAAAGGGGTCTCTGGGTTTATGCACCGTCTCGCAGCAGTAGGTTGCCCTCCGGGGTCTTGACCAAAATCTGATGGTTGGGCATTAGAGATTCCCCCTCCCTTAAACCACTACCACGGGGATCCACCCCCAGGATTCCCCCACCACTGAAACCGCCGCCGAAGAGGCCAGCTCCGGGACCCCAGCGAAACCCCAGGAAGGAATCTGTTGGGTTTGCCACCTCTATTCGGTCTACACCGGCCCCCCGGAACGGCCACCAGAGGAAACACAATCACGGATTGATGCTCTGAAGAGGGGTAAGGGAAATTTTCCTCATGATGTATTTGGGGAAATTTTCCCAAGTATATCTGGTTGTAGTTGCAAGAGGAATAACGAAATTTTATATAATGGTTTATTGGTTTTTGTTATAATAGTAATATAAAACATATAGTTTTTAGGAAAAATACAAAAATATAAAAAAATCTTTTAAAAAAAGTCAACATTAAAACGGCATTTGCAATAAGTATCACATTCATTGTTGTTTGAGTTAGCTTTGGGAATGTGGAGAGTGGGGGATAGAATGTGCTATATACAGGAACTGGTGGCCCACCCCCCTCCCCCCTACCCCTTCACCCCGCCCGTGGGATATCCCAAGCCGCGGCGTGCTTTCCCGTATGTGTTTGGTTTTCCAGCTCACTTTTGCGAAAAACGTGACCCATTTTTTATTTTATGTCTTTACAATGATAAAAGTATAGATGGAAGTAGAGAAGAAAAATCAGCGTTAAATTTGAAAATATGAGTCGCTATACAAAAAAGGCATTTCACAAAAAGGACGATTTTCTTTTTACTTTTACATCTACAAAATTATCAAAAAAAGTCGCCCCTCATCAATAAGGGGGGAGAGAGGAAAGGGCGGCAAGGGGTAAACAGCAAGAATATGAGGGAAAAAGGAAAAAAGGGGAAAATGGGGGGGGGGAAGGAGAATTGAAGGAGGAAGGAGGGAGGGAGAAAGGGTGCAAGCAGGATGAAGGAGAGGGAGGTACAAGAGTTTGAAGAAGGATGGGTTAAAAGGGGAGAAAAGAGCCCAAAAAAAGGGACGAAGGGACATAAAGAGGGGGGGAAAGGGGGGAGAGGAAGGTATACAAAAGGAGAGGGGGGCAGGGAGGAGGGAGGGGTGGAGGAAGACGGCAGGGAGGGGGGGGGTGAAAGGAAGGGTTTAGGAGTTTCCCAAAATCTAACGCCCTAAACCCGTTTCTAATAACATGAAGTTTTTTGTCTGGGTTTAACTGTGCTGTGCAGCAGTTTATCACACTACAGTATTTTGTTAGAAACAGAATCGGGTTTTAACTTCCCTTCACAAATAAATACAGATGTAGTATTAGATAAAAAATCCTCGAATCAATTTAAAAGAGAAGTGAAATTGTTTTCCCAGAGTTGTGTATAGCCATATATCTCCTGTTTAAAAATTAATCAAGAACTACCCGTAACTAAAGAAAGAATTTAAAAAAAATATTTGAAGATGGGAACACTTTACGCGAAGACCCGTTCTTTATTTTGTGACGTCACGTGACCCACCAAAACCCCAAGTTTTTTTCTCCCGGCTGAAATCACTTGCTCTTGTTGCAACTTTTTTAAATTCTTTGTTTTTTAGTATTTGCATGGACAAAATTTTATGGCATATTAAAAATTTGTGTATTCACTAACCCTTTTTTTGCTACGAAAAAGCATTACCCGAAGTGAAAACCCTTTCTTTTTAAAATTATTTTTTTTACATAATTATGTTTTTTTGGTAGGTTTAAGATCAGTGCACTTCATATGAATGTTCGGTTTTTATAATCATAAGGAGGGTTAAAAAAAAGCAAGGGATAAATACATACATAAACAAACACACACACACCACAATAAATAAATATATATATATTATATATATATATTATAATATAATAATTTTAATTTCAGTTATATTTAAAAATTAATAATTATATATATATAATATATTATTATATAATACATATATACATATATATAAAACGTATATATATTTTTTAAGGGTATTTTTATTTGGTGTTTTTTTCACCAAAAACGAGCTTTTAGCCGCTAGTGATTATTTTTTTTGTTTTTCGTGTGTGATTATTTTCGCGGGGTTAAAAGGAATTTTTGTTTCACACCGAAGCCAGTGCGATGACTTCTGTGGAATTTATAAAGACCCTGGGACCCATAGTAATGAACTCCTGAAAGAACAGAGATAAGAGTTCCCTTTTTAAGCTCAAATCCCCAAAACCCATACCGTACAGGCAACTTTTGGCGCCATGGGCTCGCTTTTATACGATTGCAGCCATTTTTATCAATTCATGATCCTTTTAAATATTTGTAATTACATTGGCTTATGAAAGCACGTTTCCCTTTAACCGGTGGCTTTAAAACAACCATCGATATTCCAAAAGAAACGAAAGGGCTAAAAAGACATCCAAAAAGAAAACCCCTTTACAATATATATAACCCGAAAACCCCATTTAAAAATAACCTTGAAAGGGAAATTATTAAAAGGGTTTTAAAAATTATATATATATATTTCTTTTTTACAAAATACTCTATCAAACCTCGAGATCGTTGTTAAAAAAGGGATCGAAAAAACAACAGGATCGAAAATTGAGATCATTAAGCATTTATAGATTTACTATAGGAAAATGCATTGTCAAATCACAGCTTTCACATCCAAGATAACCCGCTTGGAAAATTTAAAAGTTTGTGAAAAAAGTTCATCGTGGTTTTGAAAACACGGAAATGCAATATACAAACGTTACTAAATCCCAGTATCCCCAAATTTTAAATTTTTTCAGGAAAAGCTCATAAAGAAGGTTTGCGTCATTTAGATACAGTAAATAAGTAGTATTTTTTTTTACGGCTTTCGAGATTTATCAGAAATTTAAGTATTTCAGATGAAGATAAAAAACATACCATATAAAAACATACGCACGTAAAAATTTAATTTTTTTACACTTTTTAATTTTTCAAGTAAACTTGAATCAAAAAAATTAGTTTTTTTGGGGCTTTTCTACCTATCTGAAGATCAATATATTGCATTTCTTTCTTTCCAGTGTTCTATTTTTTATATAATGTAGACGAAGGGACGAAAGAAATGCAAGGAAATATAAACATATAAGGATATTTTATTAAAAAATAAATATCTACAAATAACAGATTTCCTATCTTCCGTTTTCATCGGAAACCGATGGATATTTATAACAATAACCAAACTTTAAAAGGGAGAGGGTTATTGAAGAATGAGGGAGGTTTGCATACGTGTTCTCCAAAAACACCTGTCGAAGCAACACTTATCGGGGCCAGCACATTTGTAGTCGTTGGAACAGGTATTGGGGGCCCATGGAACGTGGGCATGTGGGACGGACTTGTGGGCAATGAGTGGCTTGGTGCCAACAGGTGTCTCTGGTTCATGCACCGTCTCGCAGCAGTAGGCTTGACCCTCGGAGTCTTGCACCAAATCTGCATTCACTTGGGCCATTAGAGATTCCCCCGCCAATAATAGCACTACCACCGTGGAAGACATACGGATATAGATTATGAAAAAAATTCCTTCAAATTATTTAAAGAAAAAGTGAATCGCATTCAAAAAGTGGTATGACAGCCATATATATCCCTACTTAAGATTAAATAATCAAGTATTACTCGCAAACCAAGTCAATGAATTAGAAAAAGGAAGAGATTCCTGAAGATGGCAACACTTGACGCGAAGACCCATCTTATGCTGTGACGTCATTGGCCACAAACTTGATGACTTGACTGTGACGACACCTTCTAATCCCAGTATTGCTGTTTTTCCCCGGCTATCCTCCCTCCCTCTGTTGATGTAACTTTGTAGCCTCTCTCCTCGTTTTCTTGATATTTGCATGGGCGATAGATATGAGCATATACAGACATTTATCCATTTACTAGCTCTTCATAGTTTTTAAGATAGTGATAACAGAGGTGGGGGAATCTCCATCGAAACAATTTGCCCATGACATGAGTTTACTTCATTCAGAATACAGAAAAATCAGCTTTTAGGGTTTGGCTATAAATATATAAGAGGTATCAAATAAAATGGATTTATATACATACATTAATATATGCATATATACAGTAATATTTTACTGTATATATATATATATATATATATAATAATATATATATTTTTATATATATATATATATAACGATTTAATTTTGAAAAAAATATCCAAAAAATCACAGTTTTCCCTATTTCCCGTTATTAACCGAGAGCCCATTATTAAAAATTTTCCCTTTTCATAGGGGAGATAACCTAACATAACCCAAGATATTCTATACAATCTAGGAACCTGTTAAAATGGGGATCAATTTAACAAACAAGCATCAAAAGTTCAGTACTCATTAAGCATGCATATATATTATATATTTAAAAGAAAACATTGTTTTAACACAATTTCCCCATGTTTCAGTCGGAAACCCCATTCATTCTTTGCTCGAGATAACCAGAAATGGAAAATGATTGCTGGAAAAAATGCGTGTTTCTTAAAACATGGAAACCAGGAATACATGGATACGCATACTTGAATCGCCATGTATTCCTGATTCAATGTATTAAGAAAACGGGGGGCCTATAAAAAGAAGTATTTTATGTATCACTCTTGATACGAAAAATTTAGTAGAAAAATTTTTCGAGATTTTCAAGGCTGAAAAGACTCACAAGCAATTATATGTATTTCAGTTGAAGTTAAAATTCAGAGCATCTGATAAAAGTGATAGAGCAAAAATATTTTGTATTACTTTTATTCCAGTGTTCTGTTTCATTATGATGTAGACGAAGGGAACAAAGAAATGCAAGGAAGTTAAACATATAAGGATTTATTTCAATAATAAATATCTACAAATCAAAGATTTACTATTTTCCCTTATCAACCGGAACATCAATGGCTCTTATTAGCAATAACCCCATTTAAAAGCGGGGAGGTTATCAAAATGAGGGGGTCTACACACGTGTTCTCCCAAATATCTGTTGAAGCAACACTTATCGAGGCCAGCACACTTGTAGTAGTTGGATCATGTAATGGGGGTCCTGGAAACGCGGCATGTAGGACGGACTTGTGGGCAAAATTTAGTGGCTTGGTACCCAAAAGGTGTCTCTGGGTTTTGCAGCAGTAGGCTTGACCCTCTGGAGTCTTGCCCCAAATCTGCATTGGCTTGGGCCCTTGGGAGATTCCACCGCCGATAATAGCACTACCACCGTGGATTCCACCACCATGATACCGCCGCCGAAGAGACACCCCCGTGGACGCCAGCGAAGCTTCCAGAAAAGGAATCTGTTGGATCCTTGCCCACCTTTCCTTTGGTCTACACCGGCGGAGACGGTCACCAAGGGCCGATGGCTCTTATTTGCAATAACCACCTTTAAAAGGGGGGATGATTTTTGAAAAATGAGGGAGGTTTGCATACGTGTTCTCCAAAACACCTGTCGAAGCAAAACCTTACGAGGCCAGCACATTGTAGTCGTTGGAACAGGTATTGGGGGGTCCATGGAATCGTGGGCATGTGGGACGGACTTGTGGGCAATTGAGTGGCTTTGGGGCCAACAGGTGTCTCTGGTTCATGCACCGTCTCGCAGCAGTAGGCTTGACCTCCGGAGTCTTGCACCAATATCTGCATTCACTTGGGCCACTGGAGATTCCCCTGCCGATAATAGCACTACCACGTGTATTCCATATGGATACCTCCACATGAATTCCACCATGGATTCCCCCACCATTAAAACCTGCGAAAAGACCGCCTAGGGACGTCAGCGA